>NW_028082563.1:0-166987 GCF_014824575.4 Sturnira hondurensis
TCATAGGAATTTTTTTAAGGGGAAATTGAGCAAAGGAAGGAGAGTGAGCAGCATGTGATTGTTGCAATTGGCTGTTGATAGAGGCGTATTCTGTGTTTTAGTGCTTGATCATGAGTAAACCCAGACTTCAGAGATCTGTGAGAAGAAAAGTAGCTTGAGTAAGATTTGATCAAGAAAAAGCAATACTTAAGTAAGAAACAGGCAGTTGATGAACACCGAACTCTGGAAATTGGACTCACCCCTCCGCCCCCCTTCCCTGGGGTTTGTTGTTGCTGCTTGCAGTTGGTTGTAGTTCTTTGTTCACTGGCTTTTTCTGGTCTGTGGAGTGAACTGTTTTTATAAAGATTATACAGTAGTCCCCTCCTTTTCTGTGGGGGAGAAGGGGAGACCTTTCAAGGCCACCTGTGGATGCCTGAAAGCATGAACAGTACCAAACACTGTCTATACTATGTTTATTCCTACATGTACATTCTTATGATAAAGTTTAATTTAAATGAAGCACAGAGACCAGTAAGAATAATAAAACTAGACTAGTTATTATAATATACTATAGTAAAAGTTACATGAATGTGGTCTCTCTCTTTCTGTCTGTCTCCCATAATTTGTTTATATTTTAGTCCAAACATATTTCTGAATCTGTCTAATCACTTCTACTTTCAGTTAATGGCTTGGTGTCACTCTTTTCAGGGATTCCCTTGCTAAAGTCTTTTCATAGGCTCAGTGCTTTTTGGCACAACATGGTGGTGTGGATCAGAACACATTTTCTGTCGCTGTCTTCCACCCACACATTTAATGTCTGTTTCAACTTAGCTAAGCACTTACCACACACTGTGGTCGTAACTTTTGCAGTTTGAGGCGTGACATTCAAAACTAGCACAAATTTTGCTCTCTTCTCAATTTCACGGATAAAAGATTTGTTCTCATCAGGGGTCTTAGCAGCCTCATCAGATATTTTTTTTTTCCCTTGGTAAATTGAAAACGTTCACTCTGTGGCTTCTCTTTGGCCTATTTGAGTTGACACCATTACTCTTGTGTTTGGGGGACTTTATTAAGGAGAAAATAGGCCATTTGACCAATAGCACCACATTTGTATGGCAGTTGCTGTGATGAACGAGAAGGCTACTAAGTGACTAATGAGTGGGAAGTGTATGCCTAGACACTGGGCAAAGGCATGATTCATACCAGACACTGGTATGGACTGAGCAGGATAGCCTGAGTTTTCTCATGCTCCTCAGAATGGTGCAAAATTTAACGTTGTAAACATATGAATTGTTTATAGCTAGAATTTTCTGTTTAATGTTTTTTCACCAGGTTGACTGATGGTCATTGAAATTGCAGAAAGTGAAACTGTAGATTCGGTTATTCCTTTCTTTTGTTAAAATTGGATTTAGTGAGAGAGAGGAAGAAGGAAAAAGAGAGAATAAAACACAGATTTGTGGTCCCACTTATTTATGCACTCTTCGATTGCTTCCTATATGTGCCCTGAGAGGGATCCAACCCACAACCTTGGCATATTGGGGATGATGCTCTGATCAACTGAGCTACGCTGCCATGGCCAAGGGGGGTTTTACTTTATAAATGTTAGTGTATACTTTGGCCTCTGTGGTCTTTGAAGTCTCTAATGTCAGCTTAGAGAACACCCAGTGATTGAAAGAGTTCCTTGAATGCCTGGAGCAACCAAAACAACAACAACAACAACAACAACAACAACAACAACAACAACAGACAAAACACAAACTCTCCAGGCTTTATAAAAATGGCTTTGTTTGGGGAACTCTTTTAACCTTTAGCTGAGCCATTTAAAACTTGCCTTAGCGTACATACACACTTTCTCTTTGTGTACAAGCAGATATACAACATAGAGTGTTGAGTCTTTGGAGGCCTTTTCTGAGCATGCATCCTGTCGTGGATGTGTGTGATCTTCTAGATTCCCTTTGAACACCTGGAGCCTTTTCAAAGACCTATTCTTCACATATCTTCTGTTCCAAACTCCTTCCTCACACTCTGCTCTTTCTGTATGCTGCCTCTGTTGTCTATTTGTTATTCCATGACCCTGGTGGCTGTGTCTGTTTCTCTAACATTTGACACTAGGAGACTATATAGCCCTGAGAAAATGCCAAGGCTGGCGAAACAAGACCTATCTCTTGGCTGCTCCTTGGGGAGAGCTGCCATATAGGTCAAAACCTACCATCAGTTTTCCTAAGAGCAGGGTCTCTGTTACCAAGTGAGGCACCAGTGAGGCACCAGCAAGCCACAGCAGAAGTGCTGCTATCCACCTCAGTGCGGGGATTAGGGAAGGATAGGTAGGTACGTTTAAAAGTTACAACCTTCTTTTACTAAAGTAGAGCAGCTTCCTGTTTCACTAAGCAATTCTTTGGTGGTTGTAAGTTCTGATGAGATTCCAGAATGTCAAAAAAGTGGATTTTGACAGTTTTTGCCAGTTTAATCATTGCTTTAGTATAGGATATATTTTTGGAACTGCCTCCTTCACAGTTTTCACTGATGTCTCTCCATTATAAATTTAACTTTGTAAAGTGGTATGTGATTAACAAATTTGATCGAAAATTAAAACCTTTTTTACATGACAGGGCCCCTAGTCAGTGAAGTTTATAGTTAACTATACGATAGTGTAATTGATAGTGTGAAAAGCCAGACTCCTTGAAAAGTGGTTGCCTATATTAACTTCTAAAGAAATGTTTGGAGTAAATTCCTTTGCCTGATTTTCCTTCTCGCACTTCGTTTTCTTTGGTTCTAGTGTGACCGTAAATAACTTTAAGTAAGGGGGAAAAGATGGCTATGTATTTGTATTTGAAATAGCTAAAGTGTTAAAATTTAATGTGGTGTTCAACAGCATTGAGCATCGACAATTTTAGTATTTTCGGAAGAGAAAAGGCATAGACCGTGAGATTATATTTTTGTTTTTCAATAAATTTCCTACTTAACTTATGTTGGCACTTTCGCCTATGTAAATTCTACTTTACTTGGTGGAAGAGACTGATGCGGTCTTCCCGTGCTACAAGCATAATTTGTATTGATGTGTATTTTGGGGATGTTGCTTTAAATCCCACATAATGGCCATTTTTTTAAAAAGTGTCACACGAATGACATTGGTTCTCCCCACTTCTCTACCCTTTAATCTGCAAAGAGGACACTGTGTTTTTCTGTTTCTATAATGTAGAATAGTTTGGTGTTTCTATAATGTAGAAATAGTTTCTAGATGTTGTTCTGGTAGTTTAAAAGATAATTTTTTGAAGTATTGAAGTGTAGGTCACATTAATGTGATTGTGTGGTAGGCAGATAATGTCCCCCCAGAAGATGTCTGTGCCCTAATCTCCAGAACCTTTGAAAGTATTACATTACCCTGCATGGCAAAAGGGACCCCTGAGGTATAATTTTGTAGAACCTTGAGATGAGGAGTTTGTCCTGGATTTGTCTGAGTGGTTTCAGTGTAATCAGAAGGGTTCTTACAATAGGAAAGCAGGGTGGGGGGTCACAGTTCGAGGAGAAGATGTCATGATGAAAGTAAACATCGGAAAGTTGTCTAAAGATGCTATGTTGCAGGTGTTGAAGAAGGAGATAGGGATAACAAACGGAGGAAAGCAGGTGGCTTTTACAACCTGGAAAAGAGAAGGAAACAGACTCTCCTCACGAGCCTTCAGCAGGAATATAGGCCTGCTGACTCATTTTGGACTTTTGACCTACAGAACTGTGAGATAATAAGTGTGAATTTGAATTCATTAGGTTTGTGGTAATTTGTGGCAGCAGTGATAGGAAACTAGTATAGCATGCATTCTGTAAAATGTCCTGATTCATGAAGTATTAGACCGTGGGCCAGCAATTTACATTTATGATGTATCTAATCTTGGTGCTTTGTAAAGTAAGTAAAGTAGGTACGGTATGTACATCCTAGGTTACAGGTGAGGAAACTTAAGAGGTTGACCTCTCCCAATGGCCATATAAGAAGAGGTGGAAAGTGGTATATTCAAAGACTGGCCCTTGTGGTTCCAAAGGTGTTGTCCAGTTTGTCTGTCTCATAATCTCTTAACACAATTATTGAGGACAGTGAAGGGCAAAAATAGCTTCCTTGTTGAATATGAGCAAAAGTTGGTGGTAGGTAAATGAGTAATAATTTTTACTAAATGAAAATAAATTATTAAGGGCAGGAATCTGTGATTAAGAGGTATCAGAAATTTGTTGTAACCTAGGGACCAGAGGAGTAGATACATATCCTTCTAGGCTTTACACTTACTATTTCACTTATTTGGCACTAAGTGGGCTTTAAGGCACATTATTTAGGAAGTGTGCTGCACTGTAACTCCCTGAAAAGCCATCCATTCTAACTTGGAAATTTCTCCAGTGTAGCTTGGAAAAATTATAAGACTGCTTTGGAATTTTGCTGTCAGTTAAAGTGTCAAGTAGAGAGGCCCATTTTAATTTTGTTAAATAAGGCCCATACAACATAGCGTTAACAGATACTAAGTTGTCTGGATATGTAGGACAGGTAAAAAGAGAAGACTCGATGTTTCAAAGGTCCATCATTATTGTTCACATGGAGCCAAGGAAGAAGGCTTTGCATAACTGGGACAGAGATGTTCCACTTAGCCAACCTGTGAAAGCAGAGGGCCATTTTTATGTTTAGGAGGCTGCGGCTTAAAGATGCTAATTGTGTGACCTAACCTCTACCACTCTTTCATTGGACAATTAAAATGCTTGGATATCCTGATCATTCACTGGACAATTAAAATGCTTGGATATCCTGATCATTTTACTGCCAAGATCAGTGTTTAGATTCATGTTGGAAATAATCATTGAATTACAGTTAGAGCTACATGTGATTTTTTTCAGCCCCTTTTATTTTTATGGATAAAATGGCCTCAGATTGTGTTTGCTTTAAAAGAAAAACGTTTTACATGATATAATGTGCTACCACTTTAGAACCCACTAATACATATACAGCCTAGTAGTATCTGTGCTACTAGTGTGGATGTTACCAAACTAAACACGACTGCTTCATAACTTGCTGTTTTCTGAACTATTTTGCTCATCCCTGGCTTCTTCAGTGGTGGAAGAAATTAGATTCTCCCATCCCTTAAGTTTAGCATTGGTTACTCATCTTATGTACCTATAGCACATCTTCATGTACTATAATTTACTGCACCAGTCACTCTAGTTGTTTGGACCATGCAGAGGTAGTATTTGCAGTCACTCCTGGGGTGTTGTCTTGTCCCCAACTATTTTTTGTTGCTCTTCTTCGACTACAGTTGTCTTCATTTTCCCACCACCACTTTCCCCTGCCCCACCCTCAATCCTATGCCCCTTTGTCTTTGTCCATGTGTCCTTTATACATGTTCATGACAATCCTTCCCCTTTTCTCCCTCCCCTCCTCCATTATCCCCTTTTCTACCCTTTTTTACCCCCTTTTCTACCTCCCCTCTGGTTACTGTCAGTTTGGTGGGTTTTTTTTCCCCCAAGGTTTTAGAGAGATGGGGACAGAGGGAGAAAGAGAGGAAGAGAAACATCAGTGTGTGGTTGCCTCTCATGTGGCCCCCACTGGGGACCTGCCTTGCAACCCAGGCATGTGTCCTGACTGGGAACCGAACCAGCGACCCTTGGGTTCACAGCCTGCACTTAATCCACTGAGCTACACCAGCCAGGGCGGTTCATTCTTAATTTCAATGTCTCTGGTTCTATTTTGCTTGCATGTTTGTTGTGTTGATTAGGTTCCACTGATAGGTGAGATCCTATGGTTTTTGTCTTTCACTGCCTGGCTTGTTTCACTTAGCAGTGCTCTCCAGTTCTACCCATGCTGTCCCAAAGGGAAGGAGATCCTTCTCTCTTTCTGCTGCATGGCATTCTACCATGTAAATGTGCCATAGTGTTTGGATTCACTCATTTACTGTTGGGTACCTAGGTTGCTTCCACCACTTGGCAACTGTAAGTTGTGCTGCTGTGAACGTTGGGGTGCATAGGTTCTTGTGCATCGGTGTTTCAGGGTTCTCAGGGTGTAGTCCCAGGAGTGGAATTGCTGGGTCAAAAGGCAGTTCCATCTTTAGTTTTCTGAGAAAATTCCAGGCTGCTTTCCCACCCACAGTGTTATAGGGTTCCCCTTTCTCCACAACCCCACCAGCACTTGTTGTGTGTTGATTTGTTTAGGATGGCCATTCTGACCAGTGTGAGCTGGTATCTCATTATGGTTTTACTTGGCATCTCTCTGATGGCTAGTGATGCTGAGCATCCTTCCATGTGGCTCTGGGCCTTCCATATGTCCTCTGTGGAGAAATGCATGTTCAGGTACTTTCCCCATTTTTTAAATGGGTTGCTTGTCTACCTGGAGTGGAGTTGTGTGACTTTATACATTTTGGAGGGCAAACCCTTGTCTGAGGTATCATTGGCCAATATATTTTCTCATACAGTTGGTTCCCTTTTTGCATTTTGTCATTTCCCTCTTGTTATTTTGCAGGTATTTTCTGTAGCCGTGCAGAAGCTTTTTATTTTGATGAGATCCCATTTGTTTACTCTTTCCTTTATGTCCCTTGCTCTAGGGGACATATCAGTGACAGTATTGCTATGTAGAATATCTTGAGATTTCCCTGCCTGTGTTCTCCTCTAGGACTTTTCATGGTGCCACAACTTATATCTAAGTATTTTGTCCGTCTGGGTTTTATTTGGGTATGTGGTCAAGTTTTATCTTTTTTGCATGTAGGTGTCCAGATCTCCCAACACCATTTGTTGAAGAGACTATTTTTACTCCATTTTATGTGCCTGCCTCCTTTCTTGAATATTCATCGACCATAGAGACATTGGGCTCCCTATTCTTTTCCATTGGTCTGTGTGTCTGCTCTTGTGCCAGTCCCAGGCTGTTTCGATTACCGTGGCCTTGTAATATATAGTATGATGTCAGGTATGTCATAGTATGATCCCTCCTACTTTGTTCTTCTTTCTCAAATTTCCTGTGGCTCTTCGGGGTTGTGTATGGTTCCATGTACATTTTTGAAGTGTTTGTTCTACATTTGTGAAATATGTCATTGGTACTTTAATAGGGATCACATTGAATTTGTAAATGGCTTTGGGTAGTAGGGACATTTTGAATATGTTAATTCTTCCAATCCATGAACATGGTATGTGCTTCCATTTGTTTGTGTCTTCCTTAATTTCTTTCATCGGTATTGTGTAGTTTTCTGAGTACAGGTCTTTCACCTCCTTGCTTAGGTTTATTCCTAGGTTCTTTATTTTTCTTGTTGAGATATCAAATGGGATTTTTTCCCCTGATTTCTGTTTCTCATATTTCATTGTTGGTGTTTAAAAATGCCTTTGATTTCTGAATATTGACTCTTTATCACACTGCTTTGACAAGCTCACTTATTAGGTCAAATAGTTTTTTGGTGGAGTCTATAGGGTTCTCTAAGCACACTATCATGTCATGTGCAAGCAGTGACAGTTTTAACTACTTCCTCCTTTCCAATTTGGAAGCCTTTTATTTCTTCTTCTTGTCTAGGACTTCCAATGCTATGTTGAATAGTAGTGGTGAAAGCAGGCATCCTTGTATTGCTCCTGATCTTAGTGGGAAAGCTTTTAGTTTTTTTTTTTTTCCCATTGAGTATGATGTTTGCTGTAGGTCTCTTGTATACACACTATATTGAGGAATGCACCCTCCACTCCTACTTGGCTAAGTGTTTTTATCATGAATGGGTGCTCTACCTTTATCAAATGCTTTTTCTGCATCTATTGAAAATATCATGTGATTTTGTCTTTCCTTTTGTTTATGTGATGTATAACATTTATTAATTCACAAATATGGTACCATCCTTGCATCCATGGGATGAATCCCACTTTATCGTGGTCTGTGATCTTTTTGATGTATTGCTGGTTGCAGTTTGACAATATTTTGTGGACAACTTTAGCATCTGGGTTCCTCAGCAATATTGGCCGATATTGAAAACTATTGACCGATAGTTTTCTTTCTTTGTTGTATCTTTATCTGGTTTTGGAATTTGGGTGGTGCTGGCTTTGTAAAAAGAGTTTGGGAGGCTTCCCTCTTCTGGGGTTTTTGGAATAGTCTGAGAACGATAGCAGTTAGCCATTCCTTCAATGCTTTGTAAAATTCTCCTGTGAAACCATCTGGTCGAGGGCTTTAGTGTGACGGGAGTTTTTTGATCACCGCTTCAATTGCACCAGCTGTTATCGGCCTGTTCAGGCTTTCTGATTCTTCTCAATTCAGTTTTGGAAGCTGATATGTTTCTAAAAATTTGTCAATTTCACCCAGTTTTCAAATTTCCTAGTTGTGCATAGTAAAATCTCGCAATCCTTTGTATTTCTGTGGGATCAGTTGTAATCTCTCCTCTTTTCATTTCTGATTTTGTTTATGTGGGTCCTCTCCCTTTTTTCCTTGATGTGTCTTTTTAGTTAGGGCTCGTCAATTTTGTTCATCTTTTCAAAGAACCAGGGCCTGGATGTGTTGGACCTTTGGATTGTTGTTTTCATCTCTGTGTCATTTAATTCTGCTATGATTTTTGGTTATTTCCTCTTCTACTCACTTTGGGCTTTTTTTGTTCTTGTTGTTCCTCCAGTCTTTGTAGATGTAGGGTTAGGTTGTTTATTTGAAATGTTTCCATCTGTTTTAGGAAAGCCTGTATTGCTATGAACTTCCCTTTCAGGACTGCCTTCACTGTGTCCTGTATGTTTGGGACTGTTGTGTGTTCATTTTCATTTGCTTCCAGAAACTTTTTGATTTCTTCCTTGATCTCGTTGTTCACCCATTCATTGTCTAATAGCATGCTCTTTGGTCTCTGTGAGTTTAAGTGAATTTGACTGTTTGGGTTTTTTTTTCCTTGAGGCTGGTTTCTAGTTTCAGTCCCTTGTGGTCTGAGAAAGTGCTTGATACGATTTCAATTTTCCTGAATTTGTTGAGGCTGGTTTTGTGTCCTATTATGTGGTTTAGCTTCAAAAAATGTTCCATGTTTATTTGTAAAGAATGTGTACTTTGCTTTTTGGGGATGAAAGGTTCTATGTATATCTGTTAACTCCATTTGATCAAGGACATTGTTCAATGCTGCAATATCCTTGTTGATATTTTAATTGGAAGATCTGTCCATTCTTGACTGTGGGGTGTTAAAATCTCCTACTGTAAGTGTGTTGCTATCTACATCCTTCCTGAAGTCCTCCAAGATTTTCCTTATGTATTTGGGGGCTCCTATGTTGGGTGCATATATGTTTACAATGTCTATGTGTTCTTGATGGATTCTTCCCTTGGGTGTTACGAAAGGTCCTTCCCTGTCTCTTTTTGTGGCCCTTATGTTGAAGTCTTTGTTTATCTGACATGAGTATTGTTGCCCTTTTTTTCCTGTCCATTTGCTTGGAGTGTTTTTTTTTTTCCCCCCCAACCCTTCCCGTTCAGTCTGTGTAGGTCTTTGGTTCTGAGATGAGTCTCTTCTGGCATCATACATGCACATCACGCTTTCTTATCCACTCACCTCCTCTATGTCTTCTGACTGGAGCATTTAATCCATTCACATTCAAAGTTTCTAATGATGGGTATTTTATCCACTTTCCCCCTTTGTACTGTGTTCCTCTTTCTTTCCCTCCTCTCCTTCCTCTTCTTAAAGCAATCCCTTTAGCATCTCTTGCAATGCTGGTTTGGTGGTGGACATGTATTCTTTCAGCCTTCTTTTGTCTGGGGGACACCTTTTTTTTTTCCTTCCATCTGTTGAGAGCCTTGCTGAGTAGAGTAGTGTTGGTTGCAGGCCTTTGCTTTTCATTACTTGGTATATCTGTTGTTATTCTCTCCTGGATGGAAGTGTTTCTTTTGAGAAATCAGCTGCTAGCCTTATCAGAGCCCCTTTGTATGTTACTTCTTGTCTCTCTGTTGCTGCTTTTAAGATTCTCTCTTTGTCTTTAAAACTTGGCATTTTAATTATGATGTGTCTTGGCATGGGCCTCTTTGGGTTCCTCTTGATTGGGACTCTCTGTGCTTCTTGGACTTGTATGGCTTTTTCTCTCATTAAATTAGGGACGTTTTCCATCCTTACTTTTTCAACCACGTTTTCTATCCATTGCTCTTCTCCTCCTTCTCATATCCCTATTATATGGATATTATTATGGTTCATGTTGTCCTGCAGCTCCCTTAACTCCTCTTCATTATTTTTGAGTCCTTTTTTCCCTTTTATTGCTCTTTCTAGGAGTTATTTTTCTACCTGGTCCTCCAGCTCACTGATTTGATCCTCGGCTTCATCTGGCCTGGTTTTCATTCCTTCTACCGTGTTCCTCAATTCAGAAGTTGTATTCTTCATTTTCTCTTGGCCCTGTGGTTTGTTCCTGTGTCCCTTCTGGTGCTGATACAGTTTTCAGTGAGTTCCTCATAGTTTCCCTGTAGTTTTTGGTAATGTTCACTGAACTTTATGACATTCGTTATAACCATTGTTTTGAACTCAAAATCTGATAGGTACCTTGCCTCTATTTCATTTAGCACTCTTTCTGAGGATCACTCCTTTCTTTTTTATTTGTCTTCCCATTGTTTGTGAGACTCTTCTTCTTTGCCTCTGTTTCTTAAATTGATCTGTGTTGACTTCCTGGCATCACGGCGTTAACTTCTATGGTAGGAGACCTGTGAGATTCAGTGGTGCAGTCTCCTCGGTCTCCTGAACTTGCTGCTCTTGAGATGCCATTTATGTTGGCTGCCTGGATATAACCAGTTTTGATTGTTGTTGGGTCTTTTTTTGGTGGGTCCTTCTGTCCAGCTGGTTGACTGAGGATCACCCCATCCACCAGTCTTGTGTGACATTGTGTATGTGCCTCCAGAAGAAAACCACAAAGCCCAGGAAATAAATACACACTGGCATAAACAACTCCTCTCCACCTTCTGCCCCCACAATCCTACTATCAACAGCAATTGAACCAGTATTAATAAGGGTGTAGAGAGATTAAGACCATCATAAGAAAGGAGAACAGATATGAGATAACCTAATGAAAGAAAAATGATTTTGAGAGAGTAGAGGAAGGAGCACTAATCAGAGTTGGCAGTTGGAGCAGTGTGAAGAGAGAAAGTAAAATTTATATCATGAATAAAAAAAAAGAATGAAGAATGTGGAATGGAGTCTGAGAAGGGAAGGATATAGTTTTAGGCTTAAACAGCAATTAAAATAATATAAAATAAAGTAAGAGAGAGAAAGAAAAAGGAAGGAAAATACTAAATAATTAATAAAAAATATAGAAACCAAATTGGAGAAAAGAGATCCACCACAGCACTATCAACAGCAAACGAGCTAAAATTAAAATTCCCATAGGTGGTATGGGAATAAGAAGGACAAAAGAAACAAAAGTCTAAGAGATGTTCAGATGTATGGAAAGTGAATCTGAAATGATGGGAAGGAGGAAATAGTAAGTGAGGGACAAAAACCAGGCTAAGACAGGGAAACATTAAAATTTGGGATGTAAGGAAAGAGACAAAAAGGGGGGGGGGAGGAGAATAAAGAAAAATAAAAGGGCAGGGTGAAAGAGAAGTAGAAGAAAGAAAAAAAGCAGGCTAAGGCAGCACAATTTAAAAATCTGAGATAAAAAATGAGTAGGAGAGGGGACCAACAAAAAATTGATATCTGAAATAGAACATTAGTGCAGCTCTAGAGATAAAAATTGAAAAAAACAATGCAACGACAACTACCCTACCCATAACCAACTAGCAAAGATTGCTAAAGGTGGAGAGAGAATGTGGGCATTTTAATTTAAGGGTGGGGAGAAAGGATGCAGGATGACCACTGACAAGAAAATTGGTTTTGTGTGTCTGGACAGAAAAGAAATAGTAAGACTGTGGCATGGAAACAAGGTGTAGCAAGAGAGAAATGGAAATGAAAATAACACAGGGAAAAGAGGAAGGTAAAATGGGGTAAGAGATGGGAGGGGCAGAATGCGTGAATTGAAATACACTGTAGTATATACAGTCCAGTGACTTGATGTATACAAACTTGCTGGACAAGAAATGAATGTTAAAAAAAAAACTATGTGGGAAAGAAATTATCACAAGTCATGGAGATGAGCACAGTGGCCTTTGTCTCTGTAGCCTGTAGTATTTACCACTGTTTCTTTCCTCTTTGGATCCACCTCTTGTGATGTCAGATGATGACCCTGTCTGACCTTAGACACCCTGTTTGAGACTTCCAGGGACCTACTGTCTGTGGCTGTCTCCTTGAGTTGTTCATGTGGTCACTCTGCACTCAGCGGTCAAGCTGCAGCACCACAGGGCCAGGGCATGGACGCTCCAGGGATCCAGGACCATGTCACTCTCGTGAGAGACAACCAGAGTTGGAATGTTTTAGGGCTCATTTTGTAGTTGGGAGAGTGTACCCCTAGGCTGTCTTGGTTTTGCTGTTGGGAGAAAGAAGGGATCAGCAGCCTCAAAGTGATTACATTTCTTGGATTTCTTTTTCCTGAAATTGGCTTTGTGACACATCCTGATCATTATGCAGGGGAGGGGGATGATGTCCTTCTGCAAACAGCTGCAATCCACAGCCCAGCTTCCCTTCCCAGGCTGTGTGTGTGGATAAGAAGCTGAGGGAAGGAAATAATTTTAGGAGTCTTTTCATCTCCATGTTTTTTTTTTTTGGCACCCTTAACCTGTAATAACGCTAGATGCCTGTGAATCATAGGGAGTGTGGGCAATCCCTTAGGTTTTTATGATAAAAATGTGTCGTTTTCAGACTGCAGATGATCTAGGAAAGTGATCGTGAGACAGATTAGTTCAAAGTCTACAATGGTGTGGTAGACTAGTCAGCCGATTGGAGTAGAGAAGCAACCCTATAACCCTATAACCTGGCCAGCAAGGGGGTACTCCTGATGAGTAATAGCCTTGAGCAGGTTTTAAAGTTTGTAGTTGCTCAGACCTTTAGGATAAGGTGGAGTCAGTGTCCTGTGTGCTGCTTCCTTCCCAATCTGGAGACAACTGGGTCAACTTTTAATGTATGTCGCAAGTCTAGCATGCCTTGGTAGCAAGGGCATTGAGAGTTAATGAGTTCTGCACACCCATGCCCATCCTAGGTTCCTCATAAGTGGTGCTGAGGCAGAACAGGAGCCAACGGGATCCTGTTGGGTTTCAGCTTAACTGAGTCATCAACAAGCCAGACCCAGGCGTTTGAAGACCCTCGGTTGATCTCACTGGGCCAGAGACTTCATAGGCAACATATATCCAACACAGGCTTGAGTAATGGACACGTTTTTGTATGAAGTTGAGATGCTCTTGGGTCTAGATAGGTAAATTCTTGACAATGCCATTTTGATATGACCAGTGAAGCTTGTTGGGCCTTTTCTGTGTGATTAATTTTACAGACTAAGTTAATCCACTCCAAAAAAAAGAACATGAGCCTTGAGAGTCAGGAAGGCTCTATGGATTTAAGTGTTTGGTGTTAGCAAGAGTGCAGGGGCAAGCTGATACAAAAGGGATATACCTGGTAAGTGTGGAAGGCTGCTTTTCTTTACCACAGAGACTTGGAACAAAATGGAATTGTCAGGGCTTATGGGCCCCCCAAAACCTCTATTTGTGGCTTTTGCAAAGGGAAGAACTCCCACTGGCACTTAGGGGATGGTTAAGTAAATGCTTACTACACTACATATGCAGTGTTTCTATGTGCATGTGCAGTAATTCATACTATATATTCAAATATAAGAATAACAATAATAGTACATTTATTCAGCCTTGAGCAGATTGGTCTAGCTTCATTTGTTTACTGTGAACGCTGCCCAAACCCCATCAGTTGAATTCAGTAATTTCTTGCCCTCACAGAACCAATCTGCTCAGAACCAATGGCACAGTTACTTGGGTGCTTGTTTCCAATAGAATCTTACAAGTTTGAATTTTCTCTTCTCCACAGCATATAGGATGGATGTTTTTGGCCTTTGGTTCCTTTGTGGCATGATAAACCTTGGCCCAAGCCTAACACCTTTCTCCTTAAGGGGTCCTAAAGTTAGAGTATACATAGGGTACTGAGGGAGAAATCAGTGGGCATGAAGACAGGGAGAGCTGGTCCAAATGTTAATAAGCAAAATGTGGTTACTTTTCTCTTTTGCTTTTGAGTAGTTTTGAAAGCTTAGCCAGGCTCTTTGTGCCTATGACTTAGCCTTCATTTCACCTTGAAGGCAAGACTGACTAGTCTTATGTGGTAACTTTATTTTTTAAATTTATTTTTAATACTTCTTTTTTTGAAAAGATTTACTTAATTTATTTTTTTAGAGAGAGAGGAAGAGGAGAAAGAGAGGGAGAGAAACATCAGTGTGTGGTTGCCTCTCATGCACCCCCTGCTGGGGACCTGGCCTGCAACCCAGACTCTTCTTCTTTGCCTCCATCCTACATGCTCCTTTGATTCCCAGGCATGTGCCCTGACTGGGAATCAAACTCTCGACCCTTTGGTTCACAAGCTGTCACTCAATCCACTGAGCCACACTAGCCAGGGCTTAGGTAACTTTTAAAAGTCCTGTGTTCATCTTCTTTCCCAGTGTCTCTCTTCGCAGGTTTTTTTTCTCTACTGTATGTTTGTTTGTTTGTTTCTCGATTGCTGCCCCTTTACTCTCGGTTGCTGAAATCACTAATTGTGTCTTTGATGTTTCTACCTAAAAGCTTCCCGGGACAGTTCCCCCAAGGGCAAGAAAAGGCACACCCATGTACAGGTTTCTCAGGGACCTCTCAGACAGGTTGTATGGGACCAGAAGCTTTTCAAAATATTCTCTCTGTTGTTCCCTCTGGCGCTATTAGCTTGCACTGATAAATACTGTGGGGAGCCGTCCCTAGGGTGCTCTTGGCCTGGGGTGTGGAATTATAAGTGGGAGGCTGGAAATTGCATGGTGCTCTCCTACTGCAAAGCAAATGCTTTTTTATTCACTTGCATTGGGCTGTTATTTTGTGCTATAAGTATTTGGAAGATTTCAGAGTTTTCAGAAGTTGATTCTGATAGATCCTGCTGGCGCTTCGTTGTTGAAGCTATGGTGCCTTGGAGTTTCTAATCCACCATTATGGTAGTGCCTCCTCTGTGTTTTCCTTTAGTGATTCAAAGAAACATTGTTATTCTATTTTTTTTTAAAGCTCTGAAACCTTGCCAAATGATGGCATATGTCTGTTGGTTGTACCATGCACAAAAAGTAAAAACTACATTAAAATATGAACGAAGTAATGCAGAAAACTGTATTTTTAAGTGCCGCATAGTTTTTTTTTAAGATTTTATTTATTATTTATATTTAGAGGGGAAGGAGAGAGGGAGAGAAACATCAACGTACGGTTGCCTTTTGTGCATCCCCTGCTGGTACTTAGCCTGCAAGGAACCAGCCTGCAACCCAGGCATGTGCCCTGACTGGGAATCGAACTGCGATTGTCTGGTTTGCAGGCCCGCGCTCAATCCACTGAGCTACGCCCGCCAGGGCCTGTGCCGCATAGTTTTCCTCCCTTGATTACATTTGGTTTAACCCCTTTCTTCCTGTTTTTTCTTCCCTATTTCTTCTAGCTTATAGTTGGCACTATGGAAGAATCTAGAATTTGCAGACAAGGAGTAAAAGCAGTTATGTTGCATAACTGCCAACCAAACAGTATTCTTCAGCATCAAGACTCAAATTGTGGTGGCACAAGTAACAAATATTCACTGGACAAGGATGAAGGCAGTGACTCTATAATAAAAAACAGTAATTTGATGAGCCCACTGTTTTGCACACAGGAGTCAAGAGAGAAACCTCCTCGGGTAGACGCTGGGACAGATCCCTCTGATAGTCCACAAGATTCAGAGTGCAACAGGAACAGAGGAAAAACCTTAGGTAATCATGTCTGCTCAGTGGCTGGACATTTTCATGCATAGCTCATTTACTTATGTTTTCGGCAGCACATGTGATTATGTGATGCGAACGGGTTTGAAGTAGATGTTGTTTAGCTACTACACTTACTTTCATGTTGGTCAGGTCAGTGTGCCTGGCTGCTGCAAGTATATGCATGAGGCAAAAACGCAGAGTAGGAAGCTTAGTAAAGCTTAGTTATTTCTCTCTGAATTATCAAGAATTGTTTTGTTTTTTTTTTTTCTGAAAACGTGTGTGGCCAGTTTTGCAGAGGTGGTATTCTATTTGCCTTGTTGTTTGATCTTTTAAAGTGGTCTAACCAATACTTACAGTTAACACTGTATATTTGCTCCATTTCCTTAAATGAAATTCACTAAAATTTAGAAATTACATATGTTATCCCCTGTTTACAAAGTGAATTAATAAGAGTGGATTTCAGGTTAGGTTTTCCTCCCTCGTACTGTTGACTCACCGGTTGCCCTTCAGCATTTTATTACAATTTCATGTAACAATTACCTTGTCTGATTTGACTGATTTATGCATAGGACTATAACTACAACTTTCTTTCCTTAATCTGTTACCCTTAAGTACTTTAAAGCTTGGAAGGAGATGGAAAGTGTCTATAACTTCTTGCAAGCAAGACAGATATCTTCAAAACTGTGTATAAAATATACTTTCGGGTTAAAAATTGTTTAGTTTAAAGCGGCTAGAGTTTATAACCTTAAGAAAATTGCAGTCTACCTTTATTATTTCTTACACATTAAGTAGTTATATTCGTCTTTTTATTTGGCATTGGATTTAATAAAAGGTTTTAGTACTAAAATTTCCTGTGCATAGGAAAGTGTTCATTTGGAAGTCAGCCTGTTCCTCCGTTCCCCTAAGTAGCAGACTGTAAGGTGTACAAAATATTAAAGATTTCTTCAGATTCAAAAAAGAAGGAGGAGAAAGAAATATTCATGTATTCACATACAGGAGTGAACATTTTAGCAAATAAGTATGTACCTACCCTCCAGGGCAATAAATCAAACTTTATTGTTTATGTCAAACCATAATTTTTTTCCGATGTATTTCAGTCATCTCCTTCTCCCCACCACAGCTTTTGATGTGCTCTTTTTAAAACTCTTCCCATTTAACCATAAAACTCTTCAGGGAAGAGTTTTTTCTTCCCTCAGAGTTTTGTCTTCCCCCTTTTGGTGCTATCATCAGTTAATATCCAGATTATGCTTGGTAAATCATCAGAAAACAATTAGAACTCAAACTGGTCACAGGAAAAATTTTGTGTCACATGAGACTATGTGCATTTGAGATACAGGCAGACTTTGTAGCTTTTTGAATAGCTTTCTGAACTTCCTTGTGTATTTGTCTCTGATAGGAGGAAGTTCTTAAAAACCTTCCCACCCTTTGTAAAACATCTTAACTTGGAATCATTGATTAGGCAAGTACTTTTAAGCTTTCAGTCAGTGTTCTTACAGTTCAAGTGCCAGTTGGCCAATATCTACCAGTGTTAGTTGGCACATGAAGAAGTTTGGGTGTGGGAAGCTAATAAATCCTAATTTGAAATTGGTTTCTCTAATTTAGCTGATGAATCTCTGTATCTAACAGATTGAAGTAATTTTATCTCCTGGTTCTTTTCTTCTTTTATATGATTAATCACTAGGGAAAGAAGTATTATTATTGATGCAAGCCTTAAATACTCTTTCAACTCCAGAGGAGAAGCTGGCAGCTCTCTGTAAGAAATATGCTGATCTCGTGAGTATTAAGAGAGCAAGGCCCATATAGACAAACTGTGTGTGTGCTTGATAAGCTTTTCATATATCATTTTAAGAGAGCTTTATATGTAAATTATATTTTATTTCATAGTTGGAGGGAATAATCTGATTTCTTGGAAGTTAGGTTGGTTGTATGGCCTTGTTCTATGATGTGCTGAACATTATTATGTTTTCTGAGGTGTGGAATAGATATCCTAACACTTAGCCTCAGCATTTCTAGGTCATTGTGTTCATTTGTATATTTCTGTGCCTCTCTTTTGGGAGTGAGTGATTTCTGTGTTTAAATTCAGAAATTGTAGACATGAAAGAATAACTAGGGTCAGGAGCTGTAACCATGTTGATTGAAATTATATGTTCTGTGAAATAGTCTTGTACAGAGGTATTTTTCATTTTTTATTGAATTTATTGGGGTGGCACTGGTTAGAAAAAATATTTCAACCAGTATACTGCGAGAATTTTAAAAACAGGCAATACCTGACTATTTAGTCAGGGGCAGTAATCACTTTTTCCCTTAGATTGTGAAATAAAATACATGACAACAGTCAACACAACGATAGTCATGTGGTGGGAATGAGTAAAAATGATACTCGTTTTTTGGTTAGATAGTTGTAAATATAGTACATTCTTTGGTGGAGAAGTTTAGTAATTAGTTTATTTGTGCCACGAGCTGAAATAGGTTGGAAATTGCTGCTCCAGCAGAATAGCCACATCATGAAAATCAAATGAACAGTGGAAGAAAAAGAAGACTGAAACACAAAAATAAAAGAAAAAGATAGATGGGCAAAAAACTATAAATTGGGTAGAAACAGCAGCAGAATAGAAGGTGAAGTAGTTCACTTGGTGATGGGACAGATGGCAGCCAGACATGAAAGGACTAGAAAAGAAAGACTATTGACTTGCAGAGTAGTCTAGGGTACTGTCAGACTCATGCAGGTCACTTGGGCATCTTGTCAAGTTGGGGTTCCGATTCAGTACGTGTGAAAAACACTTTACATTAGATATGGAGTGGACTGGGAGAGATGGCTAAGGTACTACATTGTAACAAGTGCCAAGGTGATGTCCAGGAGTCAAGCGGTGTATTATTTATTTATATAGAATTTGGGTGGGAGGGGTTGCCAGGAAGGGGAGGAAGGAGGATATGCTAAGCATTTGTTTCAGGAAGTGATGCATTAGGTACTTGCATAATGTAGTACCCTCTCTTTGATTTAGTTTTATCCCCGTGGAGGGCAGCCGTTCTTGTGAATAATAAAAGCTACACATATTTTGGTTTTAAAACATGTTTTTAAATGCATTCCCTAAAAAATAGAGTTAGGGTATGTAACAGTGAGACCACCTGGAAGTATATCAGTCAAAGAAACAAGAAGAGGGCTACGTGGAGGTGAAAGAGACTGGTGTGTACACCACACCCCAGAGCAGTGACCCACTTTGAGAGAGAATTCACAAACTTAGAGCTTTGCCTTTATAGGCAAAGTGTTTGTACCCTGCATTAGGCATGGCAGCTTTTAACATAAACACCTTTCATGGCTGACTGCATCTGTCCCATCACCAAGTCAACTACATCACCTCCTGTTCTGCTACTGTTTCTACCTAATTCATACTCCTTTCTCTATTCATAGTTTTCTTTTCTTTTGTTTAAGTCTTCTTTTTGTACCACTGCTCATTTGATTTTCATCACTTGGCTCTTCCACCAGAGAGTATCTTACATATCCAAAAGTGCCCAAATCATCCGACGTTGAAAAACCGATATGGTGAGAGTCCGGGAGATCAAAAAGTCTGTAGCTCATGCCTGGACTCTCTAGCCCCAGGGAGGAGCAACCATTTCAAAAGTGTTCACACTGTTAAGTGGAAGAGATTCATTTTCTAATCTAAAGATCATGGGCCTGAGGGTCAGGGGCCTGTTGGGATACTCTTCATGAATGCAGGTATTGGTGAGTACCATTTTCACACTTTCCTACCTTGCTACAGTTGTCTGTTGCTTTTATTATTATTTTTTAACTCTAGAGTCTATTTTTTCATTTGGTGTTTTCATTTTTACCCTTCAGCTGGTGGTTGTGCTTTTCCCTATGTCTTGCTAAAGCCAGTGGGAGACATCTCTTTATTTTTTTTCCTCAGCAGGGGCCATCTGTGTTCTCTACCCATGCCATGCTCCAGTGTGCTAGTATCTCTGGGAGGTGAACTTTTAAGCATGTCTGGTGCTCTGGTTTTTGTAGCTGCTGCCCTGGGGACAAGTCCTGATCCCTGGCCTACTTGCATTTCTTGTTCCCATGAGTCTCTAACAACCATGGACACAGCTCTTGGTGGAGTGTGACCCCCAGGATACTGCACAGACATCAGAGTGTAACACAACCCTATCTTTCTGAGAAAGGTGCCTACTTCCTTGTCTAGGAGCTTTGGTCTGTGGGGCAGGCTTTACACTCTCATCCTGCCTCTCTACAGCTCCCAGTATCTCCTAGAAAGGAGCTTATACTCACACTTCTTGTCTGGAGTCCTGATTTTAGTGACTGTCACTCAGGGGACACCTCCAGATCACCTGGTCTTGGGGTGATCTCAGTGTGCGCTTACACCTGCATTCCCACAGGGCTGTGTATGTACTTGCATACTTTAAAAGTTGCTGAGTTTCTGGCATCATCTAGCTGCTGGCTGAGATTCTCCCTCTCCACTCTTTGGGCCACTGAGGTCTTGGCTCAGCTGCAGTAACTTGGAGCTATTGAAAATAAAATGGGCTGCTTGGATGAAGTTTCAAGAGACCAGCAAGAACTACAGCAAGGTAGGACAGTGGGTTCCTCTACATGAAGCCACTCCTTCAAGCCTGAAAGAGGGTTCTTTCATCTTACATAGAAAAAAAATAGTCAGTCAAATGGTGTAAGAGAAGCATATACAGTCAAACCTCAGTTCTCAAATGTCTCCTATCTCCTCCAAGTTAGTTTGTGACCAAGTTCATGCAAAAAAATGGCTCAGTTGTTCAATAAAAGTTCACTCCTTGACACAACTGCCCTTTCACGCTGATGCCTGTGTGAGTAGTCACATGCCACTCAGGCAACAATCAAAGGAGACAGTGTGTGAGTATGAGTTGGTTTACCACTATACCTTGTGTTGTTAACATCTCAGCAAATTGTGTTGTAAACATTTGTGGGTCTTTTGCCGTTGTTACTGCTTATCGTTAAAACATTTACAGTAAGTCACCATAGGTTCTAAGTAGCTTAGTGATAGCAGCAAAGTGAAAGGGGAACTCGTAAGGGGGAACAACATAGAACTTAAAAAATAATTGCAAAGTATGGTAGAGATACTCCAGTGTCTGATCTTCCAACTGAGTTTGGCAAGGCAGAATCAACAATTAGTACAATTTTCAAACATCAAGAGACCATCAGCAGTGCTAATGTTGCTAAGGGTGTGAGAGTGCTCACGAAACAATGATCCCAGACCATTGAAGAGGTAGGAAAATTGTTGTTGATTTGGATAAATGAAAAGAAACTAGTGATATCATTTCAATGTCTACAATACGTGAAAAAGCAAAGATGCTGCATGCTGGCCTCATGGAAGACACCCCTGGAATGAGTGCAGAAGTGCTTTGTTTGAGTCTACTCGGGGGTGATTTGAGAAATTTAAGAAAAGAACTGCATTCTAAGTGTAGTGAGGCATGGGGAGGGTGGGTACCATTTCTAACAAAGTAGCTGCTGATAATTTCATCATATAATGTTAAGAAAACACACAGGCTGAGAGATCTGTTACCCAACATGTGTTTGACTGTGATGAGACAGGACTCTTGTGGAAGAAAATGTCAGATCAGACTAGCTACAGCACACAGGAGGAGAAGTCATTGCCAGAACACAAGTCACAAAGGACAGGCTGATATCATTGAGTGGGAATGTGAGTGGGGCCTTGAAGTTGGAGCCTCTGCTCACCTAGTATTCTGAAAGCTGCAAGTTTTCAAGAAAAATAACTTCATGAAAAACAGGTTGAATGTGATATGGGTGACTAATAGCACAGCTCAGTTAACCCAGCAGATTTTTACTGAGTGGATTCATGAAGTGTTTGTCCCACGTATGAAGTAATGCATCCAGGAAAAGCCGCTGCCACTCAGAGTACTTCTTGAAATGCACAGTGCTCCTGCCTGGCTCTAGGCTTGGAGGCCAAATTGGTGAAGGAGTACAGCTTCATCACTGCTAGGTTCTTGCCACCTTACACAACTCCTGTCAGCCAGCCGTGGACCGGCAGGTCACCTCTAACTAGAAATCCTACACAAGGCACTTTCTGAGGTGTTTTGAGGTGACTTCTGAGACTACTGTAACCTTCAGGGAGTTGTGGAAGGAACACTTGCTTGAGGCTTAATATCCTCACTTGCTTGAGGCTTATTGTCAAAGCAAGGGGTGAAGTGGCTTCCGGGACCATGCAATCAGCCTGGGAGAGCTGCAGCCTGAGTCTGTTGCTGGAAGACACATTGTGGGCCCTGTGTGTTGTGGACAATATTGTGTCTCTGGACAAGTTTCCTCAGGCTTGAAGGTGGATGATGATGATGGGGAAGATTTGGTGGAAGCCCACAGCACTGAACTGACCCCCAAGGAACTTCAAGACCACCAGAGGAACCAGCAAGAGATGGAAGCTGAAGGGTCCTCTTCAGAGGCAAAGGGGAGGGAGGATATTCCCACTCCAGTAATCAAAAAAACACTTGGGAAGTGGGAGAAGTTCAAAGTGTTATTGAGAATCATCACCCTGACAAAGAAGTAGCAAAGCATGCAATAAACTTGTTTAATAACAACCCACTGTCTCATGTCACACAGTGTGAAAGTGCAGGCAAAACCAAACATCACTGGATAGATTTTTAGTGAGACAGAGGCCCAGTGAGTCTGAAATAAGTGCTAGCAAAACAAAGAGACAAAAGAGAGAAAGAACCCCAGAAGAGCAGCTACTTGTTCTTTCACAGAAGGGGATCCCCCCCTTCCAAACAATAATGTCCCTCCATCCCTCCATCCCTCTTCTCCATATTCAGTCATCACTAGTTCTCAGCATTAAAGGTAAGTTCCAGTGTGCACATAAATTTTTACTTTTTACTGTGCATATCATTTTATTTTAGTTAAAATATCATTTACATTGCGTTCCTTTTGTTTTTGAGATGCCTGTTTATGAATTAAACACTATGTTAGACATGGGCTATCTATGAGAAAGGTTAAAATGAGGAATCATTTGTGGCTCTGGAATGGATTAATTCAATTTATTTCCTTCCTTTTCTCCCTCCCTCCCTCCCTCCCTCCCTCCCTTCCTTTCCTCCCTCCCTCCTCCCTCCCTCCCTCCCTCCCTTCCTTCCTTCCTTTTTTACCCCCATGACCAGAGGGGTGGGGGGAAGATGACAGTGGGGGAAAGAAGGGGAAGGGTCAAGTCAGGGAACATATATAAAGGACCCCTGGAAAAAAGACAGCAGGGCTGTGGGAGGATTGAAAGTGGAAGGTGTGGGGGCAGGGTGTAGGGCAGAGGAGAATAATAGGGGAAAAATGGGGGCAATTGTAAGTGAACAACAATGAAAAATTCAATTTGCATTATTTCTAATGAAAACATATGATTTATTTTTTGAACAACTTGCTTTTCAAACAGGTTTCAGGAATAAATTAAGTTTGAGAACCAAGGTTCCACTATATTCCAAATGAAAGAACAGGATAGATCCTCACCATGCCCCACCCCGCCCTGCCCCGATCCTCCCCCCAAAAAGCCTTAATGAAATTGACATGACATAAGCAGTTTCCCTAGTAAAGTGTTGAAAGCAATGGTCATAAAGAAACCCACTGAATGTGCAAGAGGAGTGGTTGAACACAGAACTCCCAACACAGAGAGTGTTATAAGACAGTACCTAGTGAAGTTATAGAAGTCAAGACTACAAATAATCACACTGAAGAAAATACAGTAGAAGAATTCAATAACAGATGAACTGGAAAAAAGTAGTCGGTGAACATTAGGAAGTGTAGTAAGCAGTCATCACTAGTGTAGTCTTGCTTACTCTGTCATATCAGTAAATAAATAAATAAATACGTAAGTACGTATATAAGATTTACTTTTAAAAAAAAGCTGAAGAGAGTTTAAGAAAAATAAGGGACAGCACAAAATGGAAAGGAACTAACACCCAGATCCAGGAACTGCAGAGTTTTCCAAAGAGGGACAGAAAACCACAGTGAGACATATCATAGTTAAAACATAAGAATTAAAGGCAAAAGAGGGACTACCAAGCTGTAAAGAGAAAAAAACAAGTTGTTGTGTACAAGGGGATCCTATTCGACTATCAGCAGGATTTTTAGCTGAAACTTTGCAATCCAAAAGAGCACTGGCGTGATATAATCAGAGCACCAAAAGAGAACATCCATTCACGAATACTCTACTGGCAACATTTCCTCTCAGAATTGGAGAGGTACACATTATTTTTTCTAGACAAACAGTAAAGAAATTCATCACCACTAAACCATCCTTACAAGAAATAGTGAAGGGACTGTAAATAGTGCTAATTAGTTGCCAAAATAATGAAAATGTGGAGCTCACTGGTAAAGGTAAATGTTTACAAAAGGCAGTGGATTAGTTTACTTATGGATGTAGTGTGAAACTTAAAAGGCAAAAGTAGTACAAATAACTACAAAAACAATAATTAAGAGATACACTAAACAAAAGTTGTAAAACTAACATTGGAATAAAATGTGTGGTGGTAAGAATAAAAATGAACAGCTTAAGAATGCGTTGAAAATTGTCAACTTAAAATAGGTTGCTATAAGCATGGGAGTTTGTGTGTGTGTGTGTGTGTGTGTGTGTGTGTGTGTGTGTGTGAGAGAGAGAGAGATAAAAGCAAAAATCTATAGCAGATGTATAAAAGAGTCAGCCACACCATTCACTACTTTGTTGTTTGTGTCCATGGGCTATGCATACATGTTCTTTGTCTGATCTCTTCCAGGCAGCTCCAGCCCCCTGCCCTTTGGGATCTGTCAGTCCGTTGCATGCCTCCACACCTCTGGTTTCATTCATCAGTTTAGTTTGTTCATTAGCTTCCACATATCCATGCCATCATATGGTGTTTGTCTTACACTGACTGGCTCATTTTACTTAGCATAATGTCCTCCAAGTCCATCCATGTGGTCGGGAAGGGCAAGAATTCCTTCTTTTTCATAACTGCCTAGTATTCCATTGTGTAAATGTACCACTTTTTTTTCTTTCTTATTAACTCATCTACTGATGGGCACTTGGGTTGCTTCCAGATCTTGACTATTATCAATAATGCTGCTATGAACATGGGAGGGCATACATTCTTTCTGATTGGTGTTTCTGGATTCTTAGAATACATCCCCAGAAGTGCAATTGCTGGCTCAAATGGCAGTTCCAGTTTTAGGTTTTTGAGGTCTGCACTCCCGCCGACAGTGCACGAGGGTTCCCTTTTCTCCACATACTCACCAGCACTTGTTGCTTGTTGATTTATTGATGATGGCCATTCTTAGAGGTTGGAGGTGGTACCCCACTGCAGCTTTAATTTGGATTTTTCTGATGATTAGTGACATTGAGCATCTTTTCATATGTCAATGGGTCATCTCTATGTCCTCTTTGGAGGAGTGTCTGTTAAGATCCATTGGCCATTTTCTAATTGTGGTTTTTGTCTTCCTGGTGTTGAGTTGTGTAAGTTTTTCTATATGTTTTGGAAATTAACCCTTTCTCAGATGTATCATTGGCAAGTGTGTTCTCCCATTTAGCTGCTTCCCTTTTCTTTTTGTTTATGGTGTCTTTTCAGTGTGATGCAGTCCCGCTTGTGTGTATTTTCATTTGCCCTAGGCGACATTGGCAAAAATAACTGCTACACAACGTGTTTGAGATTTTACTGCCTGCATTTTCTTGTAGGATTTCTTTGGCTTCATGACTTACATTGAAATCTCTATCTATTTTGAGTTTATTCTTGTGTGTGGTATAAGTTGGTGGTCTATTTTTACTTCTTTTTGCATCTGTTAATACCAGCCCAATTTTGCAAGACCGTTTATTGGAGGCACTGTTTTTTACTCCACTGATGCTCTTGCCTCCTTTGTCAAATATTAATTGACCATAGAGACATGGGTTTATTTCTGGGCCCTCTGTTCTGTTCCCCTGATCTATGTTTGTTTTTTTGTGCCACTACCAGGCTGTTTTGAGTACAGTGGCCTTGTAGTATAGTTTGATATCAGGTATTGTAATTTCTCCCACTTTGTTCTTTCTCAAGGTTGCTGAGGCCATTCGGGGTCTTTTGGTTTGGGGATTATTTGTTCTAGTCCTTGAAATATGCCATTGGTGCCTAAGAGATGTTGCATTGAATCTGTGGATCGCTTTGGGTAGTGCGGGCATTTTAATGATGTGTATTCATCCTGTTCAGCAACATGGTACATACACTTTCACTTTTTTGTGTGTCTTCTTCTATGTCTTTGTCTGACGTTCTATGGTTTTCCGAGGACAGGTCTTTTACCTTCATAGCTAAGCTTATTCCCATGCTCCTTTTTTTTTTTCCTGGTGTTGCAATGGTAAATGACGCTAAATTAATTAATTAATTTATTTATTTATTTATTTATTTATTTTAGTTTCTCTCTGAGAGTTCCTTGTTGATGTATAAAAGTGCTACCAATTTCTGGCTACTTTGATGAATTCACTTATATATCTAATAGTTTTTTGGTGGAGTCTTTAGGATCTTCTATATGCAATATCATATCATCTGTGAATAATGACATTTTTTACTCCCTCCTTCCCAAACTGGATGCCTTTTATTTCATCTTGTCTGATCACTGTGGCTAGCAGGACTTTCTGTTCTATGTTGAATAAGACTGCTGAAAGGAGACAACCTGTCTTGGTCTTGATCTTAAGGGAAACATTTTGGGTTTTGCCTATTGAGTATGATTTTGGCTGCAGGTTTTTTATATATATGGTCTTTATTATGTTGCAGTATGCTCCCTGAGTTCCCATTTTGCTGAGAGGTGTTTATCATAAATGAGTGCTGGATTTTACGAAATGCTTTTTCCGCATCTGTTGACAGTGATCATGTGATTTTTATCCTTTGATTTGTTCATGTGAAGTGTCACATTATTCATGTGTGAATATTGCATGGAGCTTGCAACCCCAGAATAAATACCGCTTGGTCATGTTTAGCGTGTTGTTGGATTGAGTTTCCTAATATTTTATTGAAGATATTAGCATCTATGTTCATCAGGGATATTTCCCTGTAATTAATTTTGTTGTGTCTTTATCTCTTTTTTTTTTGGGATACAGGATACTGGTGGCCTCATAAAGAGAATGTGGAAGTCATGCTTCCCCTTGAATTTTTTGTAATACTTTGAGGAGAATTGGAGTTAGTTCTTCTTTGAATGTTTGGTAAAAATTCTCCTAGGAAGCTATCCTGTCCAAGACATTTTGCTGGGAGTTTTTTTTTTTTATTACTTCTTCAGTTTTATTATGTGTTACCACTGTGTTCAAGATTTCTTATTCTTCCTGATTGAGTTCTGGAAGATGGTATGTTTCTAGGCATTTGTCTGATTCACCAGGGCTGGCACATAGTTGTTCACAGTATTTTGAGCATTTCCTCAAAATCCTTTCTACTTCTGTGATGTTCATTGTTACTTTGCCTATTTCAGATTTTAATTTCTTTGTTTAGGTTCTTGTTGTTTTTAGGAATTCTGGCTATTGGTCCATCCATCAATGTTGTTTATCTTTTCAAACAACCAGCTTGATTTCAATGATCCTTTGCTTTTTTTTTTTTTTTTAAGAAAACATGTATCTTTTTTTAAAGATTTTATCTATTTATCTTTAGAGGGGAAGGGAAGGAGAGGAGAGAAATATCAATGTACGGTTGCTTCTCATGAGTCCCCTGCTGGGAACTGGCCTGCAGCCCAGACATGTGCCCTGACTGGGAATCGAACCGCGATCGTGTGGTTCACAGGCCCGTGCTCAACCCACTGAGCCACACCAGCCAGGGCTGTTTTTGTATCTCATCTATGTATTTTATTTCCACTCTGATTTTTATTATTTTTCCCTGTACTCACTCTGGGCTTTTTTTCCCCTGATTTTTTTAGGTGTAGAGTTAGAGTGTTTATTGGAGATATGTCTTGTTTTTTAAAAAAACTTTATTGAATTATTTTTCAAGTACAGTTTTCTGTCTATTACTCCCATCCCATCCTACCCACCCCCGTGCTCCCCCCTCCCTCCCTCCCATTTCCACCATTCTTAGTTGTTGTCCATATATCCTTTATATTTGTTCCTCTAAATCCCTCCCCTATTTACCCTGAAATTCCCTCCCCTCCCCCCTCTGGTCACTGTCCCCCTGTTCTCTATTTCAGTGTTTTTGGTTCTATTTTGCTTGCTTGTTTGTTTTGTTGTTTAGCTTCCTGTTAAAGGTGAGGTATTTGGAATTCGTATGGTATTTGTCCTTCAACACCTGGCTTACTTCACTCAGCACGATGCTTTCCAGTTCCATCCATGCTGTTGCAAAGGGTAGGAGCTCCTTCTTTCTTTCTGCTGCCTAGAATTCCATTGTGTATATGTACCATAGTTTTTTGATCCATTCATTTACTGATGGGCACCTAGGTTGCTTTCAACTCTTGGCTATGGTAAATTGTGCTGCTGTGCACATTGGGGTGCATAGGTTCTCTGGGATTGGTGCTTCAGGGTTCTTAGAATATACTCCTAACAGTGGAATTGCTGGGTCAAAAGGCAGGTTCAATTTTAGTTTTCTGAGAAAATTCCATACTGCTTTCCATAATGGTTGTACCAGTCTGCAATCCCACCAACAGTGGACCAGAGTCCTCTTTGCCCCACACCCTCTCCAACATTTGTTGTTTATTGCTTTATTTACGATAACCATTCTCGCCGGTGTAAACTGGTATCTCATTGTGGTTTTAATTTGCATCTCTCTGATAGCTAGCAATATTGAGCATCTCTTCATGTGTCCCTGGATCCTCTGTATGTCCTCCTTGGAGAAGTGTCTGTTCAAGTCCTTTGCCCATTAACTTGCTCGATTTCTTTGAGTGGAGTCGAGTGAGTTCTTTGTATATATTGGAGACTAAACCTTTTTCTGAGGTATCATTGACAAATATGTTTTCCCAAGCTGTTGCTTCTCTTTTTATCTTGATACTGTTTTCCTTGGCCATGCAGAAGCTTTTAAGTTTGATGAGATCCCATTTGTTTATTCTTTCCTTTATGTCCCTTGCTCTGGGGGACGTATCAGAAAAAATATTGCTGCATGAAATATCGGAGATTTTTCTGCCAATGTTCTCCTCTCGGGCTTTAATGGTGTCACAGCTTATATTTAAGTCTTTTAGTCACATTGAATTTATCTTGGTGTATGGTGTAAGTTGGTGCTCAAGTTTCATTTTTTTGCACGTAACTGTCCAGTTCTCCCAACACCATTTGTTGAAGAGGCGATGTTTACTCCAATTTACGTTACTGCCCCCTTTGTTGAATATTAATTGACTGTAGCGTGTTGAGTTTATTTCTGGGCTCTCTGTTCTGTTCCACTGGTCTGTGTGCTTGTTTTTATGCCAGTACCAGGCTCTTTTGATTACAGTGGCCTTGTAATACAGTTTGATATCAGGTATTGTGATCCCTCCTACTTTGTTCTTCTTTCTCAACATTGCAACTGCTATTCGGGGTCATTTGTGGTTCCATATACATTTTTGAAGTGTTTGTTCTATGTCTGTGAAATACACCATTGGTACTTTAATAGGTATTGCATTGAATCTGTAAATTGCTTTGGGTAGTATGGACATTTTGATGATGTTAATTCTTCCAATCCATGAACACAGTATACGTCTCCATTTGTTTGTGTCTTCCTTGATTTCTTCAGTGCTGTGTAGTTTTCCGCATACAGGTCTTTTACCTCCTTGGTTAGATTTATTTGCAGATATTTTATTTTTGTTTTTGCTGTATCAAATGGGATTTTTTTCTTGATTTCTGCTTCTGCTGATTCATTGTTAGTATACAAAACTGCCTTTGATTTCTGGATATTGACTTTGTAACCTGCTGTATTGCCAAATTCATTTATTAGTTTGAGCAGTTTTTTGGTAGAGTCTATAGGATTTTCCATGTACACTATCATGTCATCTGCAAACAATGACAGTTTTGTTTCTTCCTATCCAATTTGGATGCCTTTTATTTCTTTTTCTTGCCTGATCACTGCAGCAAGAACTTCTAATACTATATTTAATAGAAGTGGTGAAAGTGGATAATCTTGGCTTGTTCCTGATCTTAGTGGAAAAGATTTTTGTTTTTGTCCATTGAGTATGATGTTGGCTGTAGGTCTTTCCTATATGGCCTTTATTATATTGAGGAATGCTCCCTCTATTTTCACTTTGCCGCGTGCCTTTATCATACATGGGTGTTGTACCTTATCAAAAGCTTTTCCCGCATGTTTTGATGTGACCATATGGTTTTTGTCTTTGCTTTTGTTTATGTGATGTATTACATTTACTGATTTGTGGATAGTGAACCATCCTTGCATCCCTGGGATGAATCCCACTTGGTCTTGGTGTATGATCTTATTGATGTATTGTTGGATGCGATTTGCCAATATTTTATTGAGGATTTTAGCATCTATGTTCGTCAGCGATATTGGCCTGAAGTTTTCTTTGTTTGTTGTGTCTCTATCTGGTTTTGGAATTAGGATGATGCTGGCTTCATAAAAAGAGTTTGGGAGTTTCCCATCATTTTGGATTTTTTGGAATAGTCTGTGAAGAATAGGGGTTAGCTCTTCCTTGAATGTTTTATAGGACTAATCCGTGAAACCATCTGGTCCAGGGCTTTTGTGTGATGGAAGGTTTTCGGTTACTGCTTCAATTTCATCTGCTGTTATTGGTCTGTTCAGGCTTTCTACTTCTTCTTCATCGAGTTTTGAAAGATTATATTTTCCCAGAAATTTGTCCATTTCACCTAGGTTTTCAAATTTCTTGGCATACGGTTCTGCATAGTAATTTCTTACAATCCCTGCTATTTCTGTGGTATCAGTTGTAATTTCTCCTGTTTCATTTCTTATTGTGTTTATTTGTGCCCTCTCTCTTGTTTTCTTAATGAGCCTACTTAAAGGCTTGTCTATTTTGTTCATCTTCTCAAAAAAGCCAACTGCTAGATTCATTGATACTTAGAATTGTGCTTTTATTCTCTATGTCATTTAATTCTGCTCTGATCTTGGTTATTTCCTTCCTTCTACTTGCTCTGGGCTGTCTTTGTTGTTGTTCCTCAAGTTCTTGCAGGTGTAGGGTTGGGTTGTTTATTTGAAATGTTTCTATCTTCTTTAGGTAAGCCTGTATTGCTATGAACTTGTAATTATGAACTTGTAATCCCTCTCAGGACTGCCTTTGCTGTGCCCCATACATTTTGTGTTGTTGTGAGTTCATTTTCATTTGTTTCCAGAAACTTTTTGATTTCTTTCCTAATTTCATTCTTGACCCATTTGTTGTTTAATAGCATACCATTCAGTCTCCATGATTTTGGGTGTTTTGGGTTTTTTTTCTTTGGGGTTGGTTTCCAATTTCAGTCCCTTGTGGTCAGAGGAAATGCTTGGTATGATTTCAATTTTCTTGAATTTGTTGAGGCTCATTTTGTGACCTATCATGTGGTCTATCTTTGAAAATGTTCCGTGTGCATTTGAAAAGAATGTGTACTTAGCTTCTTTGGGATGAAGGGCTCTCTATATACCAGTCAAGTCCATTTCATCTAGGGTGTTGTTTAATGCTGCTATATCTTTGTTGATATTTTGTTTGTAATATCTGTTCATTTTTGACAGTGGGGTGTTAAAGTCCCCTACTAAAATTGTGTTGCTGTCAATATCTTTCTTGAAGTCCTCTAAGATTTTCCTTATGTATTTGGGTGCTGCTATGTTGGGTGCATATATATTTATGATGTTAATGTCTTCTTGGTGAATTCTTCCCTTGAGTATTATGAAGTGACCTTCTGGGTCTGTCTTTTTGTTCCTCTTTTTGAAGTCTAGTTTGTTTGATATGAGTATTGCTGCCCCACATTTTTTTATGTCTGTTTGCTTGGAAAATTTGTTTCCAGCCTTTCACTTTTAGTCAGTGATGGTCTTTTGTCCTAAGGTGGGTCTCCTGTAGGCAGCATATGTGTGGGTCATGCTTTCTTATCCATTCAGCTATTCTATGTCTTTTGATTGGAGCATTTAATCCATTTTCATTTAAGGTTATTATTGATAGGTACTTATTCATTGCCATTTTTGTACCTTAGTTCCTCTCTGTCTCTCTCTTTTCCTTCCTTTCCTTAAAGCAGTACTTTTTCTATTTCTTGTAGAGCTGGTTTTGTGGAGGCATATCCTTTTAGACTTCTTTTGTCTTTGAAGCTCTTTATTTGGCCTTCTATCTTGATTGAGAGCTTTGCTGGGTAAAGTAGGCTTGGTGGTAGGCCTCTGGTTCTCATTACTTGGAGTATTTCTTGCCATTCTCTTCTGGCTTGGAGCATTTCCATTGAGAAGTCAGTAGCTAACTTTATTGGAGCTCCCGTGTATGTTACTTCCTTTTTCTCCCTTGCTGGCTTTAAAATTCTCTCTTTGTCTTGGAGTTTTGCCATTTTAATGATGATGTGTCTTGAAGTGGGCCTCTTTGTGTTCCTCTTGATTGGGACTCCCTGTGATTCCTGGATTCGTGTGACTTTTTCTCTCATCAAATTAGGAAAATTTTCCATCATTACTCTTTCACATAGGTTTTCTATTCTTTGTTCTTCTTCTTCTCCTGCTGGTATTCCTATTATTTGGATATTATTACATTTGGTATTGTCTTACATTTCTCTTAATCCCTCTACATTCTTTCTGAGCCTCTTTTCCTTTTCTTTCTCTCTCTGGGAGATTCTTTCTACTGTGTCCTCCAACTCACTGATCTGATCTTCTGCCTCATTGATCCTGCTTTTCATTCCTTCTACTGTGTTCTTCAGTTCAGAAATTGTATTCATTTCCTCTTGGCCATTGCTGATAGTTTCTATTTCCCTTTTCATGTTGATATAGGGTTCATGTTGCAGAGGGTTCATTGTAGTTCCCTCTAGTTTCTGGTAGCTCATTGTGAGCTCTTTGAATTTCCTGATAACCAGTGCTTTGAATTCAGTATCTGATAGTTGACTCGCCTCTCTTTCATCTAACATTCTTTCTGAGACTTCCACCTTCTATATTATTATGTTTGGTATTGTCTTGCATTTCTCTTAATAGCTCTTAATCGTTTCATTTGGGCATTTTTTGTCTTCCCATTGTTTGTGAGACTCTTCTTGTTAGCCTCAGCTTCTTCAGTTGATCCATTCTGACTCCCTGGGTTTATGGAGTGAACTTCTGTGTAGAATACCTGTGAGATTCAGGGGTGCAGTCTCCTGCATGTATCTTGATGTTCTCTGCTTCCACCTACTCATTTCTTTGTGTGTGTGTGTGTGTGTGTGTGTGTGTGTGTGTGTGATCAGTTGGAGGGGGAGGCAATATGGTTTATGGGAGCAGGAGAGTACTTTGTGATATTTACAGTCACAGCCAGTAGAGAAGAAATAGAAGAACTTTAGGCTATATGTAGTGTTAACCATAATCTTCAACCCAAATTGCCACTTTTAAGAAAGGATGGGCCAAATATAAGTCTCTTGTTGGAGAGGGAAGGCTTGTGATTTGGGTCTAGAAAGCAGTGAGGTTGTGGGTGGTCAGATTTTGAGGCAAGGTGAGGGTAAAGAATAGTAAATAGGCATAGCATGTGAGCAAGTAGAGTTAATCACTACAGTAATAGAACTCAGGAACCTGTAAAGTGGGCTAAGACCTGAGAGATGTGTTGTGAAGTATTTATTGTGGTATAGAAAGCAACAAACAAGCAAACATTAAAAAAGGGCAGGAGAAGGGAGGAAAAAGCATTAAGTTTGGGATGAAAGGAAGAAGGACTAAAACAGGAAAAAAAGAAAGGAAAGTATTGAAAGATAAAGCAATACTAACATTTTAAAAATATATTATTACTGACCCAAAAAAAAGTAAAAAAAAAAAAAACAAAAAAACAAAAAAACCACACCCTCCCTTGTTGGTTTCAAACTGTCCAATCCAGTTTGTCTGGTTTCAGTAGGACCCCTCTGTGGGCTGGATTGTAGGCACAGACGCACACCCACGCACCAGCCAGGCTACCAGACTGTGGTGCGGGTGCCCGCCCACCCGACAGGCTGCCTGGGTCCCACGGGATCTGATACTGGTCCTTCCCAGTCCTGTGGCTGGGTGAGAAGCAAGGCAAGCTGCCTTCACAGGAGAACACCTCGGCCCCCTTTCCAATAAAAACTTCTCCAGAAAGCCTGCCTCTCAGCCCAGCCCAACCGGTTAAGACAATGCTCCTCTCAAATCTCCCGGGCTGGCGAGCTGGCAGGTTGGCGACCACAGAGATCGCAGCTGAACATGGCCCTGTCCTTGCCACCCTCCCTGCAAACCTAGTCAGGCAGGTCTCTGCCTGGTGCCTCCCAGCCCCTCCTAGATGGGGAGGAAGGGAGCCAGCTCTCTTCCAAGAACCCTGCAGCCGGCCCAAGGCTCCGCTGGGTGCTGGGCGCACGATGAGTTCTCTGTGGCAGACACCCCTCCCCTGTCGCTGGGCACAGGCAGAAGCCTCTGGGTCCCGACTGACCGCTTCGGCAGCAGCAGCTCCTAGGCCGTTAGGCGCCAGCCCAGGGCCGCCAGTCCCACCAGTGCTTGCTTTTTTAAAAATTTAAATTTTTAAATTTATTTATTTAAGTTATTTTTAAATATATTTTATTGATTATGCCATTACAGTTGTCCCATTCCCCCCTTCACTCCCCTCCACCCTTGCACACCCCTCTCCACCACTCCCCCCTTTTGTTCATGTCCATGAGCCACAAGTTCTTTAGATTCTGTATTTCCCATAGTATTCCTGCCCTCCCCCCTATTTTCTACCTACCGTCTATGCTACTTATTCTCTGTACCTTCTCCCCCCTTCTCCTCCTCCCACTCCCCTGTTGCTAACCCTCCATGTATCTCCATTTCTGTGGTTCCACTCCCGATCTAGCTGTCCTCTTAGTTTGCTTCTGGTTTAGGTGTAGTTGTTAATAACTGTGAGTTGGCTGTCTTTTCACTGCTCATATTTTTTATCTTCTTTTTCTTAGATAAGTCCCTTTAACATTTCATATGATAAGGGCTTGGTGATGATGAACTCCTTGAATTTGACTTTACCCTTGGGTGCCTGGCTCCAGATGAGTCCTCCGTGGAGGACGCCCCTGTTGCTGAGCGCAGATGGAAGCCTCTGGGCCCCAACCACTGTGGCAGTGGCAGCTCCGAGACCCTTATGCTCTGGCCCAGCCGCCTCTGTCCTTACTCACGTCCCTGAGAGCCCACCAACTTGTAGCTGTCTGGTTGGTCACTCTCTCTGGTCTCTTATTTTCATAAATGCTGGGGAATTGATTGTGCTGTTCCTCAGTAGATCTGCCAGGATTTTCTCCCAGGGTTACAAGAACTGGAGTCGCTCCATCCTGCTCCGTCACCATTTTGCCCTATTTCTTGCTTTTTGATTTAGGCCTGTAATGCTGTGAACTTCCCTCTCAGCACTGCTTTCCCTGTGTCCCACAGATTTTGAGTTGTTGTGTGTTCATGTTCACTTGTTTCCAGGTATGTTATTTAATAGTCCATGTTTTATTGTATGTTTTCTCCATTATCATTTATCCTCCCTAAACCCTCTTCTACCTCCCCACCAGTGCCCCTCCCCACTGCAGCCACCACTCTGTTGTCCATGTGCATGAGTTCTTTTTCCTTTCTGCTTGATCCCACCGCCCCTCCCTCAAATGTACCCTGACAAAAGAAATTCATTTTGTTTTCCAAAACTACACTAAGAATGTTTTGTTAATTGCATTTGTTAATTTGTTATGGCTGTTGTTCTGCAGTCTGTTTTGTGTGATATAAGTATTGCTACCACAGGCTGTTTTTTTTTTTTTTAATGCCCATTTGCATGGAATTTTCTTTTCCATCCCTTCAGTGTCAGCCCATGTAGATCTTTTTGTTCTGAGATGGGTCTCTTGTGTACAGCCTCTATGCAAGTCGTGTTTCCTTATCCATTCAGCTCTTTGGTGTCTCATGCTTGGCACATTTAATCCATTTACATTTAATGTTTTTATTGGTAGGTATTCATTCATTGCCAGTAATTTTGTTTGTGCCCGTGTTGTTGTCTGTCTCCCTCTTTTGTCATCTTCCTTTTTTATTGTTGTATTTCTAGCGCAGTTGTCTCCATTTCCCATGCCCACACCCCCTGCCCCACCCATCCCTGCCTTTCACCCTGGATCCTACCAGGATCCCATTAAAGCAGTCCCTTTAGTGTCTCCTGCAGTGCTGGTTTGGTGGAGATGTGGAGATGTACTCCTTTAGACTTCTTTTGTCCAGGAAGCTCCTTATTTGGCCTTCCATTTTAATTGAGAGCCTTGCTAGATAGAGTAGTCTCGGTTGCAGGCCTTTGTTCTTCATTACCTGTAATATTTCTTGCACAGCCAGTCTCTTCTGGCTTGGAGCATTTCCATTGAGAAGTCAGCTGCCAGTCTTATTGGGGCTCCCTTGTATGTTACTTCCTGTTTCTCTCTTGCTGCCTTTAAGGTTCTCTCTTTGTCTTGAGTATTTGCCATTTTAATTATTATGCATTTTGGAGTGGGCTTCTTATGGTTCCTGTTGATTGGGACCCTCTTTATTTCCTGGATTTGTGTGACTGTTTGTCTTGTCAAATTAGACATGGAGTTTTCTGACATTATTTTTTCAAACAGGTCTTCTATCCCTCGCTCTTCTTCTCCTCCTTCTGGAATCCCTATAATATGAATATTGTTACATTTCATGTTGTCCTGCAACTCCCTTAAACTATCTTCATTCTTTCTTAGTGTCCTTTTTGTTTTGTTGCACTAACTGGGCATTTTGTTCTACCTGATCCTCCAGCTTGCTGATTTGACCCTCTGCTTCGTCCAGCCTGTTTTTAATTCCTTCTAGTGTGTTCTTCTTTTCAGATATGGTATTGTTCATTTCCTCCTGGGTCTGATTCATGGTCTCTGTGTCCTTTTTCCTGATGATGCAGTTCCCACTAACTTCCTTGCAGTTCTCACTGAGTTCCTTTAGTGTCATTATAATCATTACTTTGAACCCTATGTCTGATAGTTTACTTGCCCCCATTTCATTTAGCTCCCTTTCTGAGGAGTCCCCTTTTCCTCTCAGTTGGCAGTTTGTTTGTTTGTTTGTTTGTTTGTTTGTTTTTGTCTTCCCACTTTAGGTGGTTAGGTTTTTTTTAATGTTTCTGCATATTAGATTGATCTGCTTTGATTCCCTGACTTTGTGGGTTGTCCTTCTGTGGTAGGAGACCTGTGGGTCTCATTGGTTCAGTCCTGAGAGTCCACTGCTACAGCATCCAGCTCAGGAGTTCAGGGAGAACTGAACAGGTAGGGATGCCTGTTTTGTTGTTGTGGGCTCTCTTGTTGTAGTTGAGGTTTGGTTGTTTTCAGCCTGTTTCTTGGTGGGTGTTTCCCCTCTACCTAGCCGACTGGCAGTCACAACCCCCACCAGGTCCTGCATGCTAATGTACGAGAGCTGCCAGAACAAAACAAAACAACCCAGCAAGTGAAACCCACACCAGCAAAACTACCCCCAGTCACTACCATGATGTCAACAACAAATGAGCGAAGATTTACAAAGGTGGAAAGAGAATGATATTATACAAAGGGGGAAAAAAAGAATATGAGGTGACTAACATGAAGAAAAATGATTGTGAGAGTGTGGGGGGAGGTGAATTAATAAGAGTAGGGAATAGAAGAAAAGGAAAAAATAAAATTTTCTGCTTAAATAAAATAGGGAGGGAATAGGGGGGCTGGTGTGAGACAAGGGAATAGTATGATATGAGGTTTGGAGGAAAAAAAAATAGGAATCACGCTGAAGTCAAACCACCACCTCAAGGATATCTACAACAAAGGACCAAAGATTGGTAAAGGTGCAAAGAGAGTAATAATATTATAAGAAAGAGAAGTGGAAGAAAAGAAAAAAAGGATTGTGAGTTGTCTAAAGTAAAGAAAACTAAATTTGATAGGGTAGAGGGAGAAGACATAGTAAGTGTATGCATTAAGACATATGCTATTTATCCTCTGTGTGCTTCAATGTTTTTGAGGGTTTTTTTTTATTGTAGTTGATTTCCAGTTATTGCCATTGTGATCTAGAAGATACTTGATATGATCTCAATTAAGACTTCCTTGTGCCTAATACGGGGTCTGTCTTTGAAAATAATCCATGTGACGTGAAGAGAGTGTTATATTCTGTCATTTTGAGATAAAATGTCCTGTAAATATGAATTATGTCCCTCTGACCTAGTGCGTTGTGTAAGGGTCCTGTTTCGTTGTTGAACTTGGTGCTGTAGAAATGAGCCTTGCATGGGTTATGTAGGTCCTGCTGTTATAACTGCTTTTGATTTCCGCTGTCCTATTTGTGGGTGAGCTCAGGCGGTGGACTGTGAAACTCAGCCTTGACCAAGCTGTGCAAAGGGTTGTGCAGGTGCTGTCTGAACCAAAGAGAAAACAAAACAAAAATGAGAAGAACTCTGCACTGACAACCAAAGGAAAACACACACACACACACACACACACACACACACACAAAAACAAACAGACAAAAAAACCCAACACCAACAGCAACAACAAAAAGAATCAGAAAGGAAAAAAATTCAAGGAAAAATCCCACTAAAGTATTAACAGATAAGTAAAAAGGAAAATTTTTAAAAGACGGGAAACAAAAATAATTAGCAAAGGAAAAAAAAAGAAGTGGAAAACGGATTTGAAAGGAAAGAAGGAAGAGAAATAATAATTTAAAAATAATAAAACTAGAGAAAAATTAAAGAATGGGAGAGGAAAAATCTGGAAAAGAATAAAAAACAGAAATGAGAGAAAAAGATAGTATAAGAATTGGAAAGCGAGGACAAGAGATATGAGAGTGAAAAGGGAAGATAAGGACAACAAGGAAATAGTAAGGAGATTGCAAAGATTAAAAAAGAAAAAGTTGTAGTTGTCCTCAGCAGTTTGTTGTGACCTGCGCGATTAGTCTCTAAGTACATGGTGGAGCCTCTCCCACCCTGCTTGGAATGTTTTTCCGAATCTGTCCACTTCCTGTGCTGATCTGCGCCCAGGCCCTCGGTCCTAGTCCAGCGGTGCTCTGTTGCAAGCCAATGCCAGATGCTCTCTCCACCTGGCCTTGGCAAGATTGTCAGTGTAAAGCTTCCAGTGCACCAGCAGGTGGGGCCATGCTGAGCCCAGAGGGGTCGGGTCTGCCTCAAGTCCCACCCTTTGAATGTCGTCCTCAGAGCTGATGTCTCTTCCTCCGCAGAAGTATGCCCAGAAGGGTAACGGACACTTTAGTATTCAGAGGACTCACAGACTTGTGGGTGGCACTCGGTGGGGGCGGGAGCCGGCGGCGGGGCGGGGAGGGTTGGTGCCCACACTTCCTTTATTTTCTGTCACGTGGGCTGAACTTGCAGGGGGGCTCGCTCTGCTACGTGGTACGGCCTAATGTGTTCACCAGTGCATGAATGCTAAGGAACGTGTGTGCGCGTATGTACTTGTGGATACACACTAGACCACTCTTTAGTTACTTTAAAAAAAAGAATTTAAAAAGTCTTTGTGACAACTAGGTGGGCCTTGAGGGCATTAATGCTATGTGAAATAGGTCAGACGGAGAAAGCCTGTACTCTGTAATCTCACTTACAATGGAATTAAAGCAATTCAAAAATAAGCCCACAGGCACAGAGAACTGATTGGTGGTTTGTGGAGGAACGGGGTGGGAGGAGCATGAAATGCATGAAGGGGGTCATAATGTACCAACTTTCAGTTACAGCAACTCATGGGGATGTAATTATATACCATGGTGGCTATGGCTAATAATACTGTTTACATATGTTAAAGTTGGTAAGAGAGTAAGTAGATCTTAGAAACCTGCATCAAAAGAAGAATATCTTTTGTAACTATGATGACTATGTTAACTAGACTACTGTGATTATTCTTTTGCCGGTATACCACTAAATTGAACCATTATGTCCAACTCCTCAAATCACTGTACATTATGTCAAGTACACCTCAATAAAAATTAAAATTAAAATAGCAAATTAAGCTTCAAGATGTTTGGGTGTTATTATGCAGATGAGTACTTTTCAGCTTTGAACCTTGGAATTCATTAAGACACCAAAGTACTTAAAACACTAAGTGAACTTATGAGAGAAAAGAAAGTGCCAGACTTCACGCTTTTCAAATTAAACCCTGCTGGAGATACATCTGTGAGAAGATCAAATGGTACATTCAAACAGGACATGCGGACAACATGCAATCAACGGAGAATTAGCAGCAAGACTATATGAAAAACACCTGTGGACTAATAAGGAAAGGACAAACAATAAGTAGAAAAAAGGACAGAAGAGTTTTAAGGGGACATTTCATGGGAAAAAAAACCACAAAGATGTTTGATCCTGTTAGTAATCAAGGAATGCAAATTAAGAAAACACAGTATAGTGGTTATACCAGAGGGAAGGGTGTGGGGGTAGTCAAAGGCAGAGGGGGAATGGATAAATGATGATGGAAGACGATTTAACTTTGAGTAGTGGGCACAACAGTGCAATACACAAATGATCTATTATAGAAAGGTAGACTCGAAAACTATGTAATCTTATAACCAATGGCACCCTGCCTGAACTACCCATGCCAGGGGTCCCCAATAAATTTAATAAAATGAAAAAAACAGGAGATGCCATTTTATCTCAATTTTAGCTGTAGCAGTTAAGAACTTTGATAATACTATGCGTTGAGCATTGTGTGAATCTATAAATTGCTGCTGGGGATGTTAATCTGTCAGCTCTTCTAAAGAAACCTGCATGACCTCACCATGTAAAGTTGAATGTGTTAGAAATTACAGCAGTGATACTAGGTTTACACACCAGAGAAATTCTCGTATGTTTTTACCAGCATGCATATACAAGAAGGTTAATATGCTTGTGATAGTAAAGAAGCCTAGGAATAATACAAATACCAATAGCCAGAGAGTGAACATGGTGACTGTTTTTTGAAAAGTGAGATATTGTACAGTGATCCAGGTGATTTATATTAGCATTTGCAACAATATGGATGAATATTAACAACATAATCTGGGGTCACTAAAAACTCCTGAAATAAATGAAACCAAAGCAAATGGAAAATTAAATTAAAATGGTATTAAGTAACATAAAAAGGAAAGTAAAGGAAGGATGAACATAGCATTCAGAATTATAAATATCTCGAATCAGGGAATACAAAGGGGTAATAAGAAGGGTAAGTAATTGCTAATGTATAGGTATTGGGTTTGGGAGAAAATAAGTCAACAGGCCTCACAAATATTAATGACTGTGTTGTAACTAAAAAGTGGTGATTAATTCAATTCTGTGTATCTGGAGCCTAAAGTATAAAGAAAAATTAACCATATAACCATTACTGGGAGGGAAACCATTCTTAAATTTTTTGTAAGCCTTTTGTCTTGTATATTTAGCTATGCCTATTTTGTACAAGTAGGAAATATTTTTGTGTATATAATTTAGTATTTTTCCACTTACCATTACTCTTTTACATATTTGTAATCCATTTTTTGAAAAAAAAACCAGAATGATTATGTTCCAATACACAACTTATTTATAACCGAACAATAAAGCAGCACAGGAAAATAACAAAAACAAAGTACTTCATTTGCAGTGCATGAGATTTGGTTAACATTTTAGTCACAAATGAGCTCTTAAGAAACCAGTTACAAAGACACTAATAATCCAATGGAACTGGCGGGGTGGGGGGAGAAAATGAAATAATACAAATGGCAGTTAAGAATTAGGACTACGATGACTGAGCTGAACAATGATGAAATAATAATTTCTCTATAGTCACACTGTGAAGAACAAAAAGACTGTGTTGCACAGTCTAAACTCATAAGCACCGATGGACTGATGAGGAGTATCTTGATAATTCCTTTTTTCCCACTTCTTTTTATTGTTGTTTGAGTACAGTTGTCTCCCTTCCCACCCCCACCCCCCACACACCACTCCCCATGACCCCAGCCATCCCAGCTGCCCATCCTTGATCCTGCCTTGCTTTGGTTTTGTCCATGTGTCCTTTATACCTGCTCCTGAAAACCATTCCCCTTCTCTTCACCATTTTCCCCTCCCACCTTCCCTCTGGTTACTGTCAGTTTTGTTCTTATTTCCAGTGTGTCTGGCTCTATTTTGCTTGCTTGTTTTTCTCATTGATTAGCTTACATGTACAGCTGAGATCCTATGGTACGTGTCCCTCACCACCTGGCTTATTTCTCTTAGCAGTATGCTCTCCAGATCCATCCATGCTGTGGCAAGAGATAGGATCACCTTCTTTCTTTCTGCTGTGTAGTATTCCGTCATATAAATGGCCCCCAGTTTTTTGATCTGTTAATTCACTGATGGGCACTTTGGTTGCTTCCAGCACTTGGCTATGGTCAGTTGTTTCTCTCTGGCCATGCAGAAGCTTTTTATTTTGGTGAGACCCCATTTGTTTATCCTCTCCTTTATGTCCCTTGCTCTAGGGGGCTTAGAGGTGAAAATATTGCTGTGTGGAATTTCTGAGATTTTCCTGTGTATGTTCTCCTCCAGCACTTTTGCAGTGTCACCACTATTATATACGTCTTTTACCCACCTTGAGGGGTTTTTTTTTGGTATGGTGTAATTTAGTGGTCAAGTTTTACTTTATTTTTTTGCATGTGGCTGTGCAGATCTCCCAACACCATTTATTGAAGAGACTATTTTTACTCCATTTTACTACATGCCTCTGCCCCCCTGTGTAAAATATTAATTGACCGTAGAGACTTGGGTTTGTTTCTGGGCTCTCTATTGTGTTCCATTGGTCTATGTGCCTGTTCTTATGCCAGTACCAGGCTGTTTTGATTACAGTGGCCTTGTGATATAGTTTGATATCAGGTATTGTGGTCCCTGCTACCTTGTTGTTCTTTGTCAAAAGTTCTGTGTCTATCTGAGGTTGTTTATGGTTCCATATAAATGTCTGAAATGTTTGTTCTATGTCTGTGAAATATGCCATGGGTACTTTAGTAGGGATTGTGATGAATCTGTAAATCGCTTTGGGTAGTATGGACATTTTGATGATGTTAATTCTTCCAGTCCATGAACATGGTATATGTTTCCATTTGTGTGTGTCTTCCTTCATTTCTTTCTTCAGTGTTGTGTGGTTGTCTGAGTATAGGTCTGTTACTTCCTTGGCTAGGTTTATTCCTAGGTTCTTTATTTTTCTTGTTGCAATATCAAATGGGATATTTTCCCTGATTTCTCTTTCTGGTATTTAATTGTTGCTGTGCAAAAATGCCTTTGGTTTCTGAATATTGACTCTGTATTCTGCTGTATTGCCAAATTCACTTATTAGGTCGAGTAGTTTTGCAGGGGGAGTCTATAGGATTTTCTGTGTACACTGGTGTCACCTGCAAGCCATGACAGTTTGGTTGCCTTTCCTTCTTCCTTTCCTATTTGGAGGGCTCAGATTCCTTTTTCTTGCCTGATTGCTGTGGCTAAGTGTTCCAGTACTATGCTGAACAGAAATGAAAAGCAGACATCCTTGTGTTGTTCCTGATCATAGTGGGAAAGTTTTTAGCTTTTGCCCATTGAGTATGATGTGGGTTGTAGGTCTCTAGTATATGGCCTTTATTGTGTTGAGATATGCTCCCTCTGTTTCCACTTTGCTGAGTGTTTTTATCATGAGTGGGTGCTGTACTTTATGAAATGCTTTTTCCACATCTATTGATATAATCATGTGTTTTTTGTCTTTGCTTTTTTATGTGATGTATTACATTTATTGATTGGCTTGTACTGTACAATCCCTGTACCCCTGGGATGAATCATGCTTGATCATGGTGTGTGATCTTTTCAGTGCGTTGCTGGATGCATTTCGCCACTATGTTTTTGAAGATTTTGGCGGCCATGTTCATCAGCAATATTGTCCTGTAGTTTTCCTTCTTTGTTATGTGTTTCCCTGGTTTGGAGATTAGGATGATGCTGGCCTCAGAAAAACAGTTTGGGAGTGTTGCGTCTTCTTGGATTTTTTGGAATAGTCTGTGGATAGGGGTGAATATCTTTCTTGAATGTTTGTGTAAAATTCTCCTGTGAATCCATCCAGTTCAGGGCTTTTGCATGCCAGGAGTTTTCTGATTACTGCTTGGTTTCCATCAGCTGTTGTTGGTCTGTTCCGGCTTTCTGTTGCTGCTTCATTCAGTTTGGGGAGATGGTATTTTTCTAGAAACTTGTCCATTTCACTTAGATTTTCAGAGTCCTTGGCAAATGGTTGTTCATAGTAATTCCTTACAATCCTTTGTATCTCTGTGGTATCAGTTGTGAAATGAAGTCTCTCCTCTTTCATTTCTGATTGTGTTTATTTGGGTCCTCTCTCTTTTTTCCTTGATAAGTCTGCTTTGAGGCTTGTTGATTTTGTTTTTCTTTTCAAAGGACCAGCTCCTGGATTTATTGATCCTTAGAATTGTGTTTTTAGTCTGTGTGTTCTTTAATTCTGCTCAGATCTTGGTTGTTTCTTTCCTTCTAATAGTTCTGGGCTGTCTTTGTTGTTGCTTCTCCCGTTCTTGTACCTGTAGGGTTAGGTTATTTATTTGTAATGTTTCTATCTTCTTTAGATAGGGTCATATGGCCACACACTTCTCTCCCAGGACGGCCTTTGCTCTGTCCCATAAGTTTTGGATTGTTGTGTGCTCATTTTAATTTGTTTCCAGAAACTTTTTGATTTCTTCCCCTATCTCATTCTTTACCCATTCATTGATTAATTGGATGCTATTCAATCTCCACGAATTTTGAGGGCTTTTGAGGTTTTTTTCCCCTTGGGATTGGTTTCTAGTTTCAGTCCCTTGTGGTCAGAGAAAGTGCTTGATACGATTTCGGTTTTCTTGATCTTGTTGAGTCTTTTTTTTTTTTTTTTTTGCCTCTCAGGTCGTCCAGCTTTGAAAGTGTCCCATCTTTATTAGAAAAGAATGTGTACTTTGCTTCATAGGGATGACACGTTCTGTATATTTATCTGTTAAGTCCGTTGGCCCTAGGACATTGTTCAATGTCATAATATCTTTGTAGCTATTTTGTTTGGAGGATCTGTCCATTTTTGACAGTGGAGTGTTAAAATTCCCTAGTATGAGTGTGTTGCTGTCCTCCAAGATTTTCCTTATATATTTTGGTGCTCCTCCGTTGGGTGCATATATGTTTATAAAGTTTATGTCTTCTTGATGGATTCTTCCCTTGAGTATTATGAAGTGTCCTTCTGGGTCTCTTTTTGTGGCCCTTGTTTTGAAGTCTATTTTGTCTCTTATGAGTATTTTTGTCCCTGTCCATTTGCTTGGAATATTTGTTTCCAACCTACACTTTCAGTCTGTGTAGGTCTTTTGTTCTGAGGTGGGCCTCTTGTAGGCAGCACATGTGGAGGGCCTGATTTCTTATCCATTGAGCTATTCCATGTCTTTTGATGGGAGCATTTAATCCATGTACCTATAAGGTTATTACTGATAGGTACTTGTTCTTTGCCATTTTACCTTTTTTGTAGCTGTGTTCCTCTCTCACACACTGTTTTTTTTCCCTCTTATCTTAACGCAGACCCTTTAGCATCTCTTGCAGAGCTGGTTTGGTGGAGGTGTATTGTGGACCTTCCCTTCATCTGGGAAGCTCCTTATTGGGCCTCCCATTTTATTTTTTTATTATTTTTTTAATCTTTTAAAAAATTTATTTAACTATTTTTCAAGTATATTTTTCTGTCTGTTACTCCCATCCCATCCCACCCACCCCCGTGCTCCCCCCTCCCATTTCCACCATTCTTAGTTGTTGTCCATGTATCCTTTATATTTGTTCCTCTAAATCCCTCCCCTATTTCCCCTGAAATTCCCTCCCCTCTCCCCTCTGGTCACTGTAGGCCTGTTCTCTATTTCAGTGTCTTTGGTTATATTTTGCTTGCTTGTTTGTTTTGTTGTTTAGCTTCCTGTTAAAGGTGAGATCATATGGTATTTGTCCTTCAACACCTGGCTTATTTCACTCAGCACAATGCTTTCCAGTTCCATCCATGCATTTGCAAAGGGTAGGAGCTCCTTCTTTCTTCCTGCTGCATAGAATTCCATTGTGTATATGTACCATAGTCTTTTGATCCGTTCATTTACTGATGGGCACCTAGGTTGCTTCCAACTCTTGGCTATTGTAAATTGTGCTGCTATGAACATTGGGGTGTGTAGGTTCTTTGGGATTGGTGTTTTAGAGTTCTTAGGATACAATCCCAGCAGTGGAATTGCTGGGTCAAAAGGCAGGTTCAATTTCAGTTTTCTGAGAAAATTCCATACTGTTTTCCATAATGGTTGTACCAGTCTGCAATCCCACCAACAGTGAACTAGGGTCCCCTTTTCTCCACAACCTGTCCAGCACTTGTTTTTTGTTTCTTTGTTTATGATAGCCATTCTGGCTGGTGTAAAGTGGTATCTCATTGTGGTTTTAATTTGCCTCTCTCTGATAGCTAGTGATACCGAGCATCTCTTCATGTGTCTCTGGATCCTCTGTATGTCCTCCTTGTAGAAGTGTCTGTTCAAGTCCTTTGCCCATTTTTAAATTGGGTTGCTTGATTTCTTTGAGTGGAGTCGAGTGAGTTCTTTGTATATTTTGGAGGCTAAACCTTTTTCTGAGGTATCATTGACAAATATGTTTTCCCAAGCTGTTGTTTCTCTTTTTATCTTGATACTGTTTTCCTTGGCCATGCAGAAGCTTTTAAGTTTGATGAGATCCCATTTGTTTATTCTTTCCTCTATGTCCCTTGTTCTAGGGGACGTATCAGTAAAAATATTGCTGCCTGGAATATCGGAGATTTTCCTGCCAATGTTCTCCTCTAGGGCTTTAATGGTGTCACGGCTTATATTTAAGTCTTTTAGTCACCTTGAATTAATTTTGGTGTATGGTGTAAGTTGGTGCTCGAGTTTCATTTTTGTGTGTGTGTGTAGCTGTCCAGTTCTCCCAACACCGTTTGTTGAAAAGGCTATCTTTACTCCATTTTATGTTACTGCCCCCTTTGTCGAATATTAGTTGACTGTGGAGAGTTGGGTTTATTTCTGGGCTCCCTGTTCTATTCCAGTCAGTCTTAAGCACTGCAGAGCAGGGGCTGTTGTTTCCCGCCAGGCTGCTGCGATCTAGGGGATGACTCAGCACAGGGGTTCCTGTGGCAACTCTGTCAGCTCTCTCCCAAAAGCTTTTGTCCCCAGTCTCTCCTCAGGTGTGTCTCTGCCCCCACCTTTTCTGGAGCCTCGGGTAAGTGACAGCAAATGAAAATGTGTGCATCAGCTGTTTAAATGGCTCTTTGCCTCTGCAGCCATTGATCCCTGACAGAGCCAACCCTGTCACTTTTCATGGCCAGTTGTTATCTGTGTACCTTTTGGGCTCTGGTGCTCTAGGCTAGGGATCCCAGCTTAGACATGAGATTTCGTTCTTCTTGGGGTCAGGGGATGGGTTCGATCTGCTGCTTAATTGTCCCTCTGGTGCTGCCACATGTGGGCGCCCAGCCCAGCCCTCTTGGATCTCCACAACACTCCTTAGGAGACAGGTCATGCCGAAGGCCATTCCTCTGTGTGTCTGAGCTTGAAGGGCTTCTCTCTCACTACTGCTCAGTTGTTTATTCCAGGTGGTTTCTCCACAGTTTAGTTGTAATTCCAGATTGGTTCTGGGAGGAGGTTAATGTGGCTTCCACTCACTCCCCTGCCATCTAGCCTGGTCCTGTCTTTACAATTCTTAAAGCCTATTTCTAATAAATATAAGTATTGAATTACTAAAAAGAGAGCAACATTTTTAAGTCTCTTAGTGTATATGTGAGTGCAATATTTAAAACATAGGCAGTAGAGCTGGCATAGCATAAGAGCAAAGGCTTTTTGGTTTGCATCTTGGCTTTGCTACCAGATACCTGTATGACCCTGGGCAGGTAGCTTTACTCTGGACTTGGTTTATAAATTTTGAAAATGGGGAAAATAACAATAGGTGACATATGGGTACAGTAAATGCTCAGTAAGTAATGGCTGATTATTAAATGGAACATATCTTCTCATTGTGCTTCTTCAACTTTCCTCATGTATTCATTGGTTGGGTTTCTCTAACTTAGATAGTCTTAATTTTCTTTGCCCCTTCTTTTTGCTTCAGAGTATTGCTGTTCATTTTTTAGTTTAGCAAAGAGAACATAATTTTTGCTTTGACTCAAAAGCTATGCTTCAAAATCTCAATCCTGTTCTCCTACTTCCAAAATGGACAAGGTGGAAGGGGGGGAAAAAAAAAAGAAAGGCAGAGATAGTCCCTGAAGATGAAGATGGGATAGCCACACCCCATTCTCTTAGTTTTTTCAGGGTGTCTTTCTCTGGGGCAGATACTTTAAGAGCAGTGAATCCATGCCCTGCAGGACTCTACTTTCTCTGAAAACTTAAGGAACAAAAGTGTGATGGCCCTTCCCTCTTTGGAACATGAATTATGTGTTTAAGATGAGCTTAATTAACCCTTGCTAAGTACCTTCTGGATTTGATTGCAATCCCTACAGACACTACCGTAGTGGAGAAGCAAGTGGCGTATCTGCAGTTTTTCTTGACCTCTACACTTAATCATAGCTGCTAATGCCTGTTGTCTGTGAGAAATAAATTCCCAGGCCTTGTTCTTTGAGCCTGTACCAGACCACAGCATATTTGTAGACTGCGACTTGTCCCCATTTTTCCTCAAGGAAATCAGAATAAACCTTGCATCCTGACCTAAAAACAATCCATGGAGCCACTAATCCAGGACTAGTGGCATTTGGCTTTGAGAAATGGAAGATGTCTTCAAGGTGTTCTTCTTCTTACTATCCCTACTATCCCACCAAACAAAAGCAAACTCACAGTATCTTTGATACTGCTATCTCATGAAAGGCAAACACCAAAATTCATATCCACTTCTATTGTCAGGACCTCAATTTCTATTTACTAAAGTTTGGCTCTCTCGGGAACTTTTCTCGTTTTTTAAAATTTTGTTTTTATTTTTTCTCTCCTGTATCTCAAGGGTAGGATGCAGATCCTTCCTGTTTCTGCCTTTAAAACAACAACAACAATCCATATTTCTCTTATTTTTTAAAGATTTTACTTAGTTATCCTTAGAGGGGAAGGGAAGGAGAGAGGAGAGAAATATCAATGTATGGTTGCCTCTCGTGAGTCCCCTGCTGGGAACTGGCCTACAGCCCAGGCATGTGCCCTGACTGGGAATCAAACCGTGATCGTGTGGTTTGCAGGCCCGGGGCGCTCAATCCACTGAGCTACACCAGCCAGGCCTCATATTTCTTAAGATTTAAGACAACTAGAACTGTCCTGGTAATCTTTTCTTGTTGCTATCACGGACCAACCTTCCTGGTCATTCCTCGCTTAATGAAGACTGTACTGATGCACTATGGTCCCCAACACCCAAAATCCTATCTCAGTTTAGGAGCTTTTTCACTGAAGTCAGCATGTGGAACACTGTGGCCATGGCCTCTTTTTAAAAACATTATGGTAAAATATACATAATATTAAAGGTACTGTTTTAACCATTTTTGAGTGTGCTGGTTCGGTGGTATTACATACTTTCATGTTATGTTGAGAGCATCGCCACTATTCCCCTTAGAAATTTTCATCATCCCAAACTGAAACTTCATTTTTCCTCATTCTCTGTCCTCCCTCAGCTTCTAGTAACCACCATTCTACTTCCTATAACTCATATTCACTACTCTAGCTACTTCATGTAAGTGGAATCACACAATATTTATTCTTTCTTGCCAGGTTTATTTCACTAAGCAGGGGTGTTCAAGGTTCATCCATATTGTACCATGTATCACGTTTCATTCCTTTGTAGCTGGATAATATTACCTTTTGCCTCTGTGTGTGTTGTACATTACACACAATGTGTATATATGTGTGTGCGTGTGTATGTGTGTATACAAGGATACACACAAATATAAATGGATAAACAAAATTTGGTTATTTGAATATTTTGGCTGCTTTGAATAATTCTGTTATGAACATGGGTGCACAAATACATATTCAGGTATGTGCTTTTAATTCTTTTCCACATATACCCAGAAGTGAGGTTGTAAAAATGAACAAAATGGAGGTGCAGCTGCACCAAAACTGCAACAAACCACTGCAACAAAATCCAAACTCATGAGGCAGGTGCTGGTGGAAAAGGAATGAGATTTATGCAGGTGCTGTACAACCTGGGAGAATGTTGGGCTCCCTTCCCAAAGAGCCATCTCAATCTCTGTGCTCAAATGTGAGGATCTTATAGGGATAGGGAGCAGAGGGCTTCTCCCCCCACTCCACCCAGTTATCTTTTTGTGCGCCTCCAGGCCTTATCCATTCATCTTTCTAGCTTTTGGTGCACTTGGGCCTCATCCATTAATGTTTCTAGTTTACAGCACACTGAGAGCTCTGTCCATTCATCTTTCTAGCATTTGGGGCCTTCGGGTCCCTATCACTAATATTTCCAGCTCTTTGCTTGCTCAGTGTGAGAGCCCTTCAGTGCCACCATCTTGGTCAATGGAGAGACTCCTGCTGCTTCAGCATAACAAAATTGCTGTATTAAACAGTAATGTTATGTTGACCATAGTGGTTGTACTCCACCAGCAATGTACAAGGATTCTAATTTTGCCACATAATCTAAACGCTTGCTTTCTGTTTTGTTTTTTTCTGATAATAGCCAAGCCGATGGATGTGAAGTGGTATTTTATGATAATTCTGTTTTTATTTTGAAGGTCATTAATAAGTTGGGGCATCTTACATATATTCATTGGCCATGTATGTCTCTTCTTTGGAGAAATGTCTCCTCAGTCCTTTGCACATTGCTTGGTGAGTTTTTTTATTTATTTTTTTTATTTTTCCTCTCTCTAGTTTTAGGAGCTGTTTATGTATTGTGACTAATAATACCTTACCACATAATGTGACTTCCAAATATTTTCTCCTGTTCTGTGTGTTGTCCTTCACCCACTTAGTGTCTTTTGATGTATAACACTTTTTATATTTTGATGAAGTCAGATTTGTGGGTTTCTTTTTGTTGCCGGTGCATTGGTGTCATATCTAGCAGTCATTGTCAACTCCAGTGGCATGAAAGATTTTCCCTAATTTTTTCTAAGAGTTTTATTGTGTTGTTACATGTAACTCTCTGATCTGCTTTGTGTTAATTATTGTATATAGTGTTAGGTGAGTGTCCAAAACTGTTCCTTCATTTGTTTGCTTGTTTGTTTGTTTTTGCATGCACATCCTCAGTTTTCTCAACATGCTCGGTTGAAGAGACAGTGAGTCCTTTCTCCACTGAATGGTTTTCGGCACTCCTGTTAAACGTCATTTGACCATGTATCGAGAATATTTTTCTGTGGTCTTTATTCTGTTACATTTGTGTGTGTGCATTGTTAGTCGTTGTGCCAGTTGATTTTGATTACTGTAGCGTGGTAGTAAATTTTAAAATCAGAAAGTGTGACACTTTCAGCTTCGTGCTTCTCAACATTACTTGGCCATTCTGTATCCCTTCAGATTCCATATGACTTCATGATGGGATTTTCTACTTTCACAAAAATTATCATTGGTACTTATATACAGATTGCATTGAATCTGTGGATCACTTTGGGTAGTTTAGCCATTTCAGTAATATTCTGATACTAGTATAGCTACTCCACCTATCTTTTGGTTCTGTGTTTGTAGAATATTTTGGTGTAGAATGGATAATTTTTATACTTATAGAATAGTTACTCTGTGCTCAGCCTATTTGTGCTTTGGATCTAAAGTGAATCTGTTGTGGACACTAGCAGTTGTATCATGTGTTCATTCATTGAAATTTTTATTGTGATATGCCATATAACATTGGATTAGTTCAGCTGTACAATGGTACAGTTGGGTACATGTATGTAGTATGAAATGATTCTCCATAAGTCTGGTTAGTGTCTGTCAACACTAATAGTTACACAATTTTTTCTTGTGATGAAAACTTCTAAGATCTGCTGCCTTCTCAGCTATCCAGTACAGAATACAGTATTACTGACTATAGTAATAGTCATGTAGTACATTATATTCCCAGAAACATACCCGTCTTTTAACTGGAACTTTGTATCTTTTGACCCACCTTCACCCCTTGTCAGCCTCTTTCCCTGTCACACCCCTCATCTTTGGCAAATTGCATTCTATTCTCTGTATCTGTGACTTGACTTTTGTTTTATATTCCACATATAAGTGTGCTTACATGCTATTCATTCTTTTATGTCTGACATATTCACTGTAGCATAATGCCCTCAAGTCCTGTACGTTGTTACAAATCACAGAATTTCCTTCCATTATTACAGCTGAATAATATGCCATTGTGTGTAAGTATGTGTGTGCACATGTGTATAACATTTAAAATTTTTATTATTCAAATATATTTAATTTCATATTAACTTAGGTGTACACGAGAGTGGTCAGACAACTATACTTTACAAAGTGTATGACATTTTTAAAATCATTCATCCATCAATAGATACTTAGGCTGTTTCTATGTCTTGGTTATTGTTAACCAGAATTATACTGCAACACAGATATTATTGCAAGTTATTATCTCCCATCTCCTTCACAAGAAATACTCAATTGCTGGGTCATGTTGTACTTTTATGTTTAACTTTTGAAACATTGTTCTCCTCGGTGGTTTTACTAATATACATTCCAGCCAACAGTGCACAGGGAATCCCTTTTGTTCACATTCTTGACAACACTTGCAATTTTTTTTTTGTCTTCTTCACAGTAGCCATTCAAATAGGTGTGAATGGTCTCTCATTTTGGTTTTGATTTCCATTTCTGTGATAACTATTGGTGCTGAGTACCTTTTCATATACCTGTTGGCCATGTCTATGTTTTTTTTAGAAAAGGCCTATTTGGATCTTAAGCCATTTTTTAAATGAGATTGCTTGTCTGTTTGTTTTGTTTCTATTCTTTGGTATTGAGTTGTAGGAAGCCAAATGTGTGTTTTGAATATTAAGGTTTTGTTGAGATAGAACTGGAAAAACATTTTGTCTTATTTCCACAGGTTTCTTTTTCCTTTGCTGAAGGTTAACATTTGCTGTGTAGAACATTTTATTTGTTTGTTTGTTTGCTGTAGTCCCCCTTGTTTGCTGAAATAATGAGCTCACAACCTATGTTTTCTTCTAGGAATTCTATAGTTTCAGGCCTTACATTCAAGTCTTGGGTCCACTTTCAGCCCATTTTCATGTATGGTGTAAGAATTGTTCTTTCAAGTGGGCTCTTGGTTACATGTCTGATTTAATGACAGTGTCAGATGGTTTTCATATATAAATTATGGTAGTTATAGTTATTTTTAGCACTTTAATCTTTTGGCCCTTATGCTAGCTTTATAAGTTCCTTGTTCACTGGTTTCACCTTAGACTATGCTCAATTTTACTTTATCCTTAGCTTTTCTGGTAGAATTTGTAATCTTGCATTATGCTATTCTGAATTTCACTGTATGCTTAGCTTTACCAGTGAGATGTATAATTCTGCATGCTTTTTTTATTACTGTTTAGTGTCCTTGTGTTTCAGCTTAAAGAAATCCCTCTCACATTCCTATTGAGGCCATTCTTCTGGTGACGAATCCCTATATCACTCTTTTGACCTAGTGACAAAGTTGCTGGTATTCTTAGTGGCATTTTTCCCCCTCCATTTTTCATGTTTTTCAATGCGTCATGTTCTTCCCTTCTGGTCTGCATTGCTTCCGCTGAAAACATGCTGGTAATTTTGTGATGGTGTCTCTTGTACACAACCAGGTGTTCTTCTCTTGGTGCTCTTAGAATCTCTGGTTGTCTTTAACTTTTGACAGTTTAGTTATAATGTATTTTGGTGTGGGTCTCTTTGGATTTATGTTACTGTTACTCTCCAGGCTTTGTAGATTTGGATGTCTGTTTCTTTCCCCAAGTTTGAAAAGTTTGCAGCCATGCTTCTACAAGTAACTTCTGTATCCCCGGCCTTTCTCTCTGTCTTCTCCTTCTCAGACCTCTATAATGCAAATGTTGGTTTGCTTGATGTGCCATAATGCCCTTAAAGTACTTTCACTGTCATCAGTTTTGTTTGTTTGTTTCAGCTCTGAATTGTGTGAGTCCCACTTTCCTATGTTTGATTTCACTCATTCTTTTTCTGCCTCATCTAATCTGCAATTGAAACCTTTGTTTTGTTTTTCAGTTTAATGTTGCATCATTCAGCTGTAGGACTTCTATTAATACTTCATTATGTATTTATGTTTTTTTGGTGAAACTCTCGATTTGTTCATTTATTTCTCTCCTGAGCTTGGTGAGTCTCTTTATATTTGTTGTTTTAAACTGGATTTCATGTGATTCGGTCATCTTTATTTCATTATTTTTTATATGAGGTTTTATCTCACTCATTGTGGAGAGAACATTACTCCTTCGTTTCTCCATTTTCTTAGTCATTATTTGTTTGTTCTTAAGCATTAGATTTCACAGCCCCCTCTCCTGATCGTATAATAGGGGCCTTGAGTGGGATATGGACCCTGTCCAACCTTGTGTTACATAGCTGTTGCCCATCTCCTACATTTTTGTTATTTCCCAAACAGTCTACTTTGTTCTTAGTGGTTGTACACCACTGTTTTCAGGATGTACCAGTAGCTGATGGTGTGCCAAGACCTGTCTGTGTGCACGAGGGGGGACCTCAGTCAGCATCTACTTTCTGGCTGATTGGAAGCCACACCCTGAGGCAATAGCTGTCACAATATGCAGATACAGTGTTTCAGGGGACTGCTGGGAGAAGGACCTGTCCAACTCTTTCTCTCTCTTTAGCTCTTCCATGAAGAACAGCCTCTTTCTTTGCTGTCATCCCATTGAACATGGCCCTGCTGGCCACGAGAGCCAGGCTGCTGAAGGGTGTGTCCTCTGGGCCACAGACACAAATCCAGTGGCTCTTTTTTTCGGAGATACTGATGACCAGGGGGAGAGTGTGAAGATAGTGCCTTCTGCCATCCACCAATCTCTGGGGAGAAAAATGGTTGACTCCTAGATAGGTGTTTGATTAAACACCTGGTCGTCAAGCTAGAGCTGCGAAGATATGCTAATAGGACTCATTTGCAGAAACACTGGGGTTGCATTTCAGTCTGCTGTGTCTTCCAAGTGCCCAGGGGGTGGGACATGCATAGATGGCAGGAACTGTTTCTCCATTTGACCTTAGAGTGCAAGCTCAATTGGCCTTCAGAGCCAGGCAATCAAGGGCATTATATGTGTGGCAGCCACAACAGTCAGGGTGCCAGATAAGTGCCTAAGTTGCTCTCTGAGACATATTGGTGATGTGATACTGAGCACAAAGATAGCATTCACTGGCCTCCATTCCCTAAAAACATCTTTGTAGGCATCTACTTGTGTGCCAAACCGGAAATCCGCCCCACAGGCCGAAGCTCTAAGGAAATAGCCCCCTTGTGTAGAAAGAGCCAGGGTTTATTTCAGTCTGCTGTCTGTGTAGCCCCCTGTGTGATAGCTTGCTCTGGTTTTCCCTTTATTCATCCACTCAACTACTTACAGTCTTGTTACAATCCCATGGGACCCATGAACACAAGCCCCTACTGGCCGGCCACCAGAATCAAAGCAATCAAGGAGTGTCTTCAGAGGGACAGTCCCAAAAACCAGGGCACCACAGGTAAACACTCAGGAACGAGGCAGATGTGTGCACATGCAGGTAATAGCAGAGGGAGCAAAGAAAGAGAGTGAAGAGAGCACCCACCTCTGAGACCCCTGGACAGGATTACACTGGCCCTTAGATGGGTGTTTACTTAGGTATTTGCCCTCAGGCCACAGCTATAAATATCGGTTAATAGGCCTTTTTCACAGAAAGACTGAGATTTCAGTCAGCTGCCTCTGTGCTGGGACCAGGGGTCAGTTGGTTGGTTACTGCATACATGAGCCCCTTAAGACATGTTTCTCAGTTCCGTTATAGCCTGTGGGTCTCTTGGACACAAGACATGCTGCCTGTCAAATTTAGATATTTGGGGGACTTCTCTCTCAAGTGGAGGTTTAAAATGTGGGGCAGTCAATATGGGATTCCATGTGTAATTGTAGATTTGGTGTGATGGTGGGATAAAGTAAAGCCAAAAGTCTCCAACATCACCATCTTCACCTGGAATACTGGCACAGAGTAAAAGGCACTGTTGCCATCCAGCACACTTTTGACCGGAATAGGTCTCCTCACTTTTGGAAGCACCTGGATTGCGTTTCCAACCCATTCTTCCACTCTCTTCTTATGATTAGAGAACTTACTCCATTTACATCTGAAGTGATTATTGATAGGAAGGACTGATTTTTACCATTGTACTCTTTGTGTTTTGCTTTGCTGTCAACTTTGTGTTTGATTTTTGGTAGTAAAATGTTTAACTTCCTTGCTTCATTCTTTGTATATTCAATAGTATTCAACAGCCTTTTTTTGTATGTATTATGGAGATTGCATTTAACAACCTGATGTTATTAACACTGCTCAGCATATATACCAGCTTAAATTCAGAAGCATACAAAAGCTGTTTATACAGCTCTGTCACCACTCACTTTTAGTTATTAGTGTCACAAAACTACCTGTTTTATATGGCATTCTGTGTCCATATAGGCAACGTGTTTTTTAAAGTGTATTTGCCTCTTAATTTATGAAGACACACAACTGGAATGTGAAACACAATTACAATTATAGTAGCTTCTATACTATTTTGAGTTCTGTCCAACTTTCTTTCACTTTGACCTGAAGCACTCCCTTGAGAATTTCTTTCAAACAAACAAACAAAAAAAAACACACCTCTTCTTAATTGATTTGAGAGAGTGGAGGAAGGTAGAGAGAGAGGATAGAGGAGAGGAAAGAGGATAGAGGAGAAAAGAGGAGAAGGGAGGGGAGGGGAGGGGAGGGGCGGNTGGGAGGGGAGGGGAGGAAAGAAACATTGATTTTTGGTTCCATTTATTTATGCATTCTTTGGTTGACCCATGCATGTGCCCAGACCAGGTTTCAAACCCCATAACCTGGGCGTATCAGGAGGATACTGCAAGCAACAGAGGCTCCCTTGAGCATTTCTTCCAGGTTAGGTCTAGTAATCACAACCTTCCTTGGCTTTTATTTCTCCGGGAAACTTTTTATTGTCCCTCTGTTTTGAAGGAGAGTTTTGTCAGCTAAAGGATTCTCAGGCGACGGCTTTTTATTTTTCTCCCAGCAGTCTGAAGGCACTGGCTTCTGGTCTCCAAGATTTTTGCTAAACAGTGAGCTGATAATCGTGTTGAGGGTTGTCACTGCTTTTGAGATCTCTGTGTCTTTGGTTACTGCACAGTTTATCACAGTATTTCTCAGTGTAGGCATCTGAGTTCATCCTTCCTAAAGTATAGTTTGCTTCTTGGATTTGTGGATTGATATTATGCATCAATTCTGGGAAATATGGCCTTTGTTTTCTCAAAGAATCTCTCTTTGAGAAATCCCCACTTTACTTCTCTTCTTGGACTACCACAGTGCATATATTGGTCCACTTGATTCTGTCTCTCAAGTCCATTAGGCTTTTAGATTATTCCCCAGTCTTTGTATATGCTGGAGTTGATAATTTCCATTGTATTATCTTGACATTCACTGTTTTTTTTTTTTTTCTTGTATTTCACCTTCTTTTCTTTTAGGTCTGATTTCTGAATCAGAAAATCTAGCGAATTTCTCGTTCCAATTATTTTACTTTTCAACTCCAGATTTGGGGCGGGGGGGTCAGTGGAGCGGGGTCCTTTTTTGGTTATTTTCTCTCTATTGATATTTCCATTTTATTCATGCATTGTTTCCTGACTGTATCCTCAAGTCTTTGGTGATTCTATTATCTGGTTTTTCCTCTGGGACAGTTTCTGTTGATTTTACATTTTTTCCTTTGAAAGAGGGGTATTTGTCTTTATCTTTCTATGCCTTTCAAATTTTTTGTTACTGAAAACTGGTCATTTAACTTCTATCATGTAGGGATTCTGGATATTAGATTCTCTTCTGTGAACAAGTTTTTTTTTTCCTGTTAGTTTTATGGAGTGTCTGTGTGTTGGATATTAGCCTAGATATAAACTTAAAGTCTCCTCAGGTTTTCTTCGTTCCTCGGCTTTGTATGCTGTCTTCCTAAATTTAGCCAAATATATGGTTGTTTCTGAACATCCCAGGGCAAAAATATCTGGCTTGCTGAGATGGAAAGAGGGATAAGTAAAGTGGGAAAATAATAGTGAACTTGACTCTGTTTGCAGAATCCTCTGCATGCTGCTTCGCAGGGAGGCCACAAAAATAGCGTCCCATATCTGTGCCTTCACCTTCATGATCAGATGTACTCATTAGCATTCAGAGTACAGATTCCCTGATATTCCAGAGTCTGTGTCCTTATTGCCTGCCCTGACTCTTCTAAGCCAGTTCAGGAACGTTAGTATGACCACCTGACATGGATGGGGTTGTGGAGTGGAGAAATGAGGAGTTGCTAAAGGTGCTGAGGTGCTCAGCACTGTTGGCCTAAAATCAGCCAAATTTTACCACTACTTATTACCACTACTTCCTTCCCTGGAAGGCGCAAGCCTTTCAAAAACAACAACGACAAAAATTCTGAGTTCCAAAATGGTTATCTCAGACAGTTTCTGCAACTACAGTTGTTGGCTAGGTGTGGAGACAGATTCCTGGCTCTGTCTACTTTGTCATCTTTCATTGTGTTACTTCAGTTTCTTATTCCTTGACTCTGTCCCCCTGGCCATTCTCTGCTCTGGTCACCTTGTGTACCTTGGGACCTTCACAGGGACCTACAAGTATAGGTACCCCATGCAAACTAACCACCATCAGTCCAGCATAATTTCATGAAGGATTTCTACTGCATTTGTTCTCTCTAACCCTGTTTACCATCACTTTCCACCTTCCATCTTAATGTGTGTTTTCCCCTTTGATTTCATACATCATAACAACCACTGTCTTTGGAAATACTGTTTTTTTCCCCCTTTACTCATGCATTCCACTTGCCTAGAAGGACTCTAACTCTGAGTATATGAAAACACAACCAGGCAGATAAAAATGCAAGAAGGGGTGCATGGCTGTGTGATCATTATGTTGTAATACCTCCTTCTCCTCAGCCACTACAGTATTATAAAAACCGCATATTATTAGTTACATTTTATTAACTATAAACCCTCAACTTCTCTTCATCTGTCTCTTTCTTTTGAAGTCACTTTTTTGTTTGTTGCAGATTTTTTTAATGATGCACACGCGCACACACACACACACACACACACACACATTTATTGTGGTTCAAGTACAGTTTTCTTCCTTCCCCCCCCCCAGCCCCCAGCACTGCAGCCTTCCCTACTTCTCTCCCCTGTTTCCACCCCACTTGTTATTGTCCATGTGTCCTTTATAGTTGTTCCTGTAAACCCTTCACCTGTTTCCCCTCCTTATCCTCTCCCCTCTCCCTTCTGGTCACCGTCAGCTGTTCTTAATTTCAGTGTCTTCAGTTATGTCTTGCTTGCTTTTTTCTTTTGTTGATTAGGTTCCAGTTAAAGGTGAGATCATACGGTATTTGCCCCTCATTGCCTGGCTTACTTCACTTTGCATAATGCTCTCCAGTCCCATCCATGCTGTTGCAAAGGGTAGGAGCTCTTTCCTTCTGTCTGCTGTGTAGAACTCTGTTATGTAAATGTACCGTAGTTTTTTGACCCACTCATTAAGGACGGGCACTTAGGTTGCTTCCAGCACTTGGCTGTTGTAAATGGTGCTGCTATGATCATTGGGGTACATAGGTACTTTTGGATTGGTGTTTCAAGGTTCTCACCATATAATCGTAGCAGTGGATCATCCTCTCTTTCTAAGCAGATGTCTATGCCTTTTATTTTTTAGAGGAAAGAGAAGCCATCAGACCACCAAGGTATCTAATTTAATCTATACCTTAATTTTATATGTGCCCATCTTCTGGGGTCTTTTATTCACTTTCATATCATTAATGTGTATTAGTTCAGTGTCTAGTACGTAGTCACTTCAGTGTGATACATCACCTTTAGTGCTTCTCAACTGCAACATCAGTAGTTTGTTACTACTGTTACTATTAAAGAGTATAGTTACAATAGGTATGACAGTATTTTGACACACTTTCTGCAAAAAATTATTATTTTAGAAAGTATTGTATTGTCATACAATAGGTATGACAGTATTTTGACTCACTTTAAGCAAAATTATTATTACTTAGCTAAATGTATCGAGGTAATGTTGATTAATATCATAATGTAAATTTCAGTTGTACAACACTCTGATTGAATATCTGTAGACTGTATTTGCATGCTTACCACCAAAGGTTTAGTTTCTTCAGTGGAGGTGTTTGTAATAGCTGCAAATATGTTGTTGCTTGATAGGTTTCCCAGATATCTCACTCTTGCTCTTGAACAGTTTTGATGTGTCACCATTGATTCTTCATGAAAGCTTTACTGAATTCTCAGCAAGACCACTATTTCATCTCTTGGTGTAAAATAAAATCATTTGTTCTGACTACAAAATTGGCTTCCTCACTCATTAGCTTCCTCACTCATTTCCTGAGTGCTGCTTATTTGTTTTGGTGTTTGCTGTAGGTTATTGTAGAAAAATAAAACTTGATTGTACCTTTTTTCCTTACCACCAGACTGTAATTTTCAGTCTGGTACTAGATATTTTAATAAATAGGCTTCTTCCCATCTGGCAGGCCCTGATAATGCCTCTTAGGAAATTATAGAAAAATAAAAAAACAATAGTTATTGATCTGTACCTTAAACAAAAATCTCACATTGCTCAGCAGGTAGTTTTGCTGAACATCATATTCTTTCAGCAGATGGATGGCATATGTAATGCAATACCCCCACAATTCCCTCACTGGGTGCTGAACATCTGTAACATTATTGACTGGTAAGCATGCCAGCACATGAAAATTTACTCTTATTATTAGGAGCATGGTAATATTAGAGTATATTATTATAAGGCAAAAGCAATACTACCTTCAGGCAAGTATGGACTATTTTATTATTACAGTAGAATAGGATTTCACTGTTAACAGCAAAATAGATAGGACCACAGTTCTATTGTTAACACCTTTTGCTGTGTTTATCTCTCTACCGTACTGTGATGCAACCAGAAAAGGGAATATAGGCTGCATAAATAAACTGAGTGGAAGGCATCTATGGAGCTTTAAATAGTGCTGTGATATCAAAGAGAAAAAATGATAAAGTGCTGTACTTCTTTAGTCTCACAAGCAGACACTTTTTCCTCCTTTTGCTAGAGTACATGGATAGAGTGCTAAATCCACAATTAGTGATAAGTAACTTTATGAAAGGTTACAAAGAGATCTTAAGAATCACATACATACTCATGGAAGGAAAAACCTGTTTTCAGCTGTAGTTTTTTATTAGGTATTCTTCCGTGAGGTATTAAATGTCTTAACTTAGATCTTACCTAGGTATTATGTGGAAATGTCTACTTGGCATTAAATTAATAAACTGTTTATGATTTGTGCTTACAAAGGTTTTTTATTACCATTTTGAATACAATGCAACTGATGACCTCTACCATTTACTATCTAAAATGGCTGTCCAAATATAAATGTATATACCTTTTTTGTATTGAAAAAAAGTTTTATTGATGTTCAATTACAGTTGTCCCCATATTCTCCCAGTTACTCTCCCCAACACAACCCACTCCCACCTCCCAAATGTGTCTTGTCTTTGGGTGTGGGTCTTTTACACATGTCCCTTGACTTGACCCTTGTCTTTGTGTGTGGGTCTTTTACACATGTCCCTTGTCTTGACCCTTCTCTTTCTTTCCCCCGTTATGCCCCTCCCGCCTGCCCTCTCTCTGGTCACTGCAGTTTGTTCTTTATTTCCATCTCTCTGGTTCTACTTTGCCTGCTTGATTGTGTCATTGATTAAGTTCCACTTAAAGGTGAGATCACATGGTATTTGTCCCTGATCTCCTGGCTTATTTCACTTAGCATGATGCTCTGTAGTTCCATCCAGGCTGTTGTGAAGGGTAGGAGCTCCTTTTTTCTTTCTGCTGCATAGAATTTCATTGTGTAACTGTCCCAGAGTTTTTGATCCATTCATTTACTGATGGGCACCTAGGTTGCTTCCAGCACTTGGCTATTGTAAAATTGTGCTGCTGTGAACATTGGGGTTCATAGGTTCCTTTGAATGGTTGTTTTGGGATTCTCAGAGTATAATGCCAGCAGTGGAATTGCTGGGTCAAAAGGCAGTTCCATTTGTAGTTTTCTGAGGAAATTCCATACTGTTTTCCACAGTGGCTGCACCAGTCTGCATTCCCACCAACAGTGCACTAGGGTTCCCTTTTCTCCACAACCTCTCCAACAGTTGTTGTTTGTTGCTTTGTCTTATGATGGCCATTCTGACCTGTGTGAGGTGGTATCTCATTGTGGTTTTAATTTGCATCTCTGATGGCTAGTGATGCTGAGCATCTTTTCATATGCCGCTGGGTCCTCTGTATGGCCTCCTGGGAGAAGTGTCTGTTCAGGGCCTTTGCCTATTTTTCAATTGGGTTGTTTGTCTTCCTGGTATGGAGTCAGGTGAGTTCTTTATACATTTCAAAGAACAAACCCTTGTCTGGCAGGCCACTGGCACATATGTTTTTCCATACGGTTGGTTCCCTTTTCATTTTGCTGATGTTTTCTTTAGCCATGTGGAAGCTTTTTAATTTGATGAGATCCCATTTGTGTATTCTTTCCTTTATGTCCATTGCTCTAGGGGACATATTGGTGAAAATATTGTTGTGTGGAGTGTCTGAGATTTTTCTGCCTGTGTTCTCCTCTACGACTTTCATGGTGTCATAACTTATATTTAAGTCTTTTCCACACTGAGTTTTTGGGTTTTTTGTTTTGGTGTGTTTTTGTTGTTGTTGTTGTTGCTGTTGTCTGTTTGTTTGTTTGTTTTTGTTGTTCGTGGGGCTTTTTTTTTTTTTTTTTTGGTGGAAGCTGGCGGGTAAGTTTCATCTTTTTGCACGTAGCCGTCCAGATCTCCCCACAGCATTTATTAAAAGAGGCTATTATTACCCCATTTTATGCTCCTGCCTCCTTTGTTGACTATTAATTGACCATAAAGACTTGAGTTTATTTCTGGGCTCTCTGTTCTTTTCCATTGGCCTATGTGTTTGTTCTTATCCCAGTACCAGACTGTTTTGATTACAGTGGCCTTGTAATCCAGTTCGATATCAGGTATTGTGATCCATCCTACTTTGTTCTTCTTTCTCAGAATTGCTGCAGCTGTTTATTTGGGGTTGTTTATGGTTCCATATACATTTTGATACATTTGTTGTGTATCTGTGTAGTAGTTCATGGGTATTTCGATAGGGATTGTGTTGAATCTGTAAGATGCTTTGGGAGGAACGGACATTTCAATGATGCTAATTCTTCCAATCCATGAGCATGGTACCTGCTTCCATTTGTTTGTGTCTTCCTTAATTTCTTTCTTCAGTGTTGTGTAGTTTTCTGAGTACAGGTCTCTTACCTTCTTGGTTAGGCTTATTCCTAGGTTCTTTATTTTTCTTGTTGTTGTATTAAGTTGGGTATTTTCTTGTTTTCTCTTTCTGATATTGCATCATTGGTAAACAAAAATGCCTTTGATTTCTGAATATGGACTTTGTTGCCCATTGCTTTGCCAAATTCACTTATTTGGTTGAGTACGTTTTTGGTGAGGTCTGTTGGATTTTCTGTGTACACTGTCTTGTGACCTGCAAACAATGACAGTTTTGCTCTCTCCTTTCCAATTTGGATGCCTTTTATTTCTTTTTCTTGTCTGATTGCTGTGGCTAGGGCCTCCAATACTATGTTGAATAGAAGTGGTGAAAACGAACATCCTTGTCTTGTTCCTGTCCTTAGTGGGAAAGATTTTAGTTTTTTCCCATTGAGTATTATGTTGGCTGTGGGTTCCTTGTATATGGCCTTTCTTAAGTTGAGGTGAGCCCCTTTTACTCCCACTTTGCTGAGTGTTTTTATCATAGATGGGTGGTGTACCTTATCAAATGCTTATTCCACATCTATTGATATGACCATGTGATTTCAGTCTTTCCTTTTGTTTGTGTAATGAGTTACATTTTTTGATTTGCGAATATTGCCGCATCCTTGGCATCCCTGGGGTGAATCCCACTTGATCACTGTGTATGATGTGTTTAATGTATCACTGGATGCAATTTGCTGATATTTGTTAAGTATTTTAGCATGTGTTTCTGTCAGTGATACTGGCTCATAGTTTTTTTTTTTTTTTCTTTGTTGTGTCTCTGTCTGGTTTTGAAATTGGTGTGGTGCTGGGTCATAAGAAGGGTTTGGGAATCTCCCCTCTTCTTGGACTTTTTGGAATGGTTTGGGCAATGTAGGGGTTAGCTGTTCCTTTAGTGTTTTGTGAAATCTCCTGTGAAACCAGATAGTCCAGGGCATTTTTGTGCAGGGAGGTTTTTTTTTTTTTTTTATCACTGCTTCAATTTCACCAGCTGTTACTGGTCTGTTCAGGCTCTCTGTGTTTTCTTGATTTGGTTTTGGAAGATTATGCATTTCTGGAAATTTGTTCATTTCACCTAGCATGTTGAGTGTCTTGGCATATTCTTGTTCGTATAATTCCTCACAATCCTATGTATCTCTGTGGTATCAGTTGTAATTTCCTCTCTTTCATTTCTGATTCCACTTGTTTGAGTCCTATCTCTTTTTTTGTTGATGAGTGAGTCTGGCTAAAGGCCTGTCAATTTGGTTTATCCTTTCAAAGAACCTGCTCCTGGATTTATTGATTCTTTGAATTCTTCGTTTAGTCTCTATGTCATCTAATTCTGCTCTGATATTATTTCCTTCCTTCTGCTTGCTCTGGGCTTCTTTTGGTTGTTGTTCCTGCAGTTCTTGAAGGTGTAGGGTCAGGTCGTTTATTTGAAACGTGTCTGTTGTTTTGAGTAAGCCCATGCAAGTATGAATGTCCCTGTCAGCCATACATTGGCTGTGTCTTACAGTTCTGGGACCGTTGTATGTTCACTGTCACTTGTTTCCGGAAACTTTCTGATGTCTTCCTTGATCTCCTTCTTAACATATTCGTTGTTTAATAGGATGCTGTTTAATCTCCACGAGTTTGAATACATTTGAGCTCTTTCTTTTGAGGTTGGTTTGTAGTTCAAAGACCATGTGGTCTGAGAAAATGCTTGGTAAGTTTTCAGTCTTCTCAAATTTGTTGAGACTTGTTTTGTGTCCTGTCATGCCATCTGTCTTGGAAAATGTCCCATGTGTGCACTTGAAAAGAATTTGTATTTTGCCTCTTTGGAATGAAGAGATCTGTGTATATCAGTTTAGTCCTCTTGATCTAATGTGACGTTCAGTTCCACAGTATCCTTTTGATATTTTGTTTGGAAGATCTTTCCATTGTTGGCAGTGAGGTGTTAAAATCCCCTACTATAATTGTGTTGCTGTCTACATCTTTCTTGAAGTCCTCCAAGAATTTCCATATACTTCAGTGCTCCTGTGTAGGGGTCGTGTATGTTTTCAACATTTATGTCTTCTTAATGGATTCTTCCCTTGAATATTGTGGAGCATCCTCTGTGTCTTTTAATGGCCTTTGTTTTGAAGTCTGTTTTGTTTGATATCTGTATTGCTCCCCAGCTTTTTTTTCCCCGTCCATTTGCTAGTAATATTTTTTATCTACATTATTTGTTATGATGTTACAGTTTCCCAATTGTTTCCTCCCCTTCATCTCCGCTCTGCCCTGTATCTCCCCTTCTACCAGCATCCCACCCTCTTTACTTCATGTCCACGGCTTGTACATATAAGTTCTTTGGCATCTCTATTTTCTATGATATTCTTAACCTCTCCCTGTCTATTTTATGCCCGGCAATTATGCTTCTTTTTCACTGTACCTTCAGTACTCCCATTCACGTCCTCCTCCTCCTCCTCCACACTGATAACCCTCCTCCATGTGATCCCCATTTCTGTGATTCTGTTCATGTTCTAGCTGCTTGCTTAGGTTTTTTTCTTTCTTCTGTTTGTTTGTTTTGGGTGGGGGTGGGGAGTGTTCACTTGTTGATAGTTATGAATTTGTTGTCATTTGATTGTTCATAGTTTTTTACCTTTTCTATTTCTTAGATAAGTCACTCTAACATTTCATATGATGAGGTCTTGGTAATGATGAACTGCTTTAACTTGACCTGATGTGGGAAGCACTTGATCTGCCCTTCCATTCTATTTTTTTGTTGTTGTTATTTACTCATTATTGTATTATTTTTATTTTTATTTTTATTTAATTCTTGTTCAAATAAGTTTTCTGTCTTATATTCCCAGCTGTGATCTGCCTTTCCATTCTAAATGATAACTTTGCTGGGTATAGTAATCTTGGATGTAGGTCCTTGCCTTTCAGGACTTCAAATACTTCTTTACAGCCCTTTCTTGCCTATAAGATTTCTTTTGAGAAATCAGCAGAATGTCTTACAGGAACTCCTTCGTAGGTAACTCTCTTCTTAACTCTTTCTGCTTTTAAGATTCTCTCCTTGCCTTTAATCTTGAGCATCTCAATTGTGATGTACCATGGTGTCTTCCTCCTTCAGCCCGAATTCTTTGGGACTCTCTGGGATTCCTGGACTACTAGAATTCCTGGAAGTCTATTTTCTTCTCCAGATTGCAGAAGTTCTCCTTCATTATTTGTTCAAATAAGTTTTCTATTTCTTGTTGCTTCCCTTCTTCTGGAACCCCTATGATTCAGATGTAGGAGCGCTTAAAGCTGTCCCAGAGGTTCCTAAGCTTCCCTTCATCTTTTTGAATCCTTGTTTCTTGATGTTTGTATTGGATGTTTGTATTGGATGTTTATTTCTTCCTTTTGCTCTATGCCATTGATTTGAGTCCCAGTTTCCTTCTCTTCACAGTCGTTTACCTGTGTATTTTCCTTTATTTCACTTTGTATAGCTTTCATTTCCTCCTTCATTTTGTAACTGAGCTCAATCAATTCTGTGAGCATCCTGCTTACCGGTGTTTTGAACTCTGCATCAGATAGGTTGTCTATTTTCATGTTGCTTAGCTTTTTCTAAAGCTGTGTCCTCTTCTTTCGTTTGGGACATATTTCTCTGTCTCAGTGCACCTGTTTTGTTGTAAGGGGCGGAGCCTTCAGTGCCAGCCAGGTTGGGGCAACCCTCTTTGTGGCATTTTGCGGGGAGGGGTCAGAGAGGCAACAATGCCACCCACTCACTTCAAGCCAGTACCACTTTCCAGCGAACTCTCCTGTGAGACTGGGAGTTTCTCCCTCCTTTTGCAATCCACCCTCAGGATATTACAGCTGCAGGTTTTGAGTCTTTGGTTCTCGTCAGCAGGCCACTCCTTGTGCACATAGTCTGGTGCCTTGCTGCCCAGGTCCTCTCCACTGAGCTGCTGTCTCTGCCCCTCTGCCCAGTCTGGATGAATGTTTCTTTCATTCCTTGGTTGTGAGAGTTCCCTGCAGTTCTGGTTGTTTATTGTTGTTAAATCGGTTGTTATCCTGCTTTTGGTTGTGTGAGGAAGCGAAGCATTTCTACCTATGCCTCCATCATGGGTCGCATGCCTCCTATTATTTTCCAGCCCTTCACTTTCAGTCTGTGTAGGTCTTTTGTTCTGAGGTGGGTCTCTTGTAGGCAGCATCTGTGCAGTTCATGATTTCTTACACATTCAGCAAACCCATGTCTTTTGATTGGAGCATTTCATCCATTTACATTTAAGGTTATCATTGATTGGGTCTTGTTCATTTTTTTCATCCTTTGTACTTGTGTTCCTCTCTTTGTAACTTTTTTTTAACCTTTTCTTAATGCAGACCCTTTAGCATCTCTTGCATTGCTGGTTTGGAGGAAGTGTGTTTTTTGATGTTCCCTTTGTCTGAGGAACTCCTTACTTGGCCTTCTATTAACTGAGAGCCTTGCTGGAGAGAGTAGCCTTGATTGCAAGCCTTTGCTCCTCATTACCTGGAATATTTCTTGCCATTCCCTTCTGGCTTGTAAAGAAGGTCAGCTACTAGCCTTATAGGTGCTCCTTTGTATGTTACTAGCTCTTTCTGTTTTGCTGCCTTTAACTTTCTCTCTTGGCTTTAGAATTTTGTGTTTTATATTCTGATGTGTCTTGCAGTGGGCATCTTTGGGTTCCTCTCAACTAGGACTCTCTGTGCTACCTGGACTTGTGTGATGTTTTCCCTCATCAGTTTAGGGAAGTTTCCCATCATTACTTTTTCAAACAGGTTTTCTATCTCTTCCTCCCCTTCTTCTCCTTCTGGTATCCCTATTTTATGGATATTATTGCATTTGCATATTGTCTGCAATTGCCTTAGCATCTCTTTTTCCTTTTGAGCCTTTTTTCCTTTTCTTGCTCTTTTGGGGTGTGTTGTCTACCTTGTCCTCCAGTTCGCTGATTCGACCCTCTGGTTCATCTACCCTGCTTCTGATTCCTTCTGCTGTGTTCTACAATTCAGAAATTGTAGTCTTCATTCCCTCCGGGCTCTTGTTAATAGTGTCTGTGTCCTTTTTTGTGGTGATGTGGTTCACAGTAAGTCCCTTGTAGTTTCCCTGTACTTTCTGGTAATTTGCACTGAGCTCAATGAGCTTCCTTATAACCATTGTTTTGAACTCAACATTGGAGAGTTATCTTGCCTCTCTTTCATTTAGCATTCTTTCTGAGATTCCTCCTTCCCTTTCAACTGGGGATTGTTTCTTCATCTTCCCATTTTTTGCAAGACTCTTCTTCTTTGGCTCTGCTTCTCAAATCGATGTGTTTTGACTTCCTGACTTTGTGGTGTGAACTTCTATGATAGGAGGACCATGAGGTTCAGTGGCTCATTCTCTTCGATCAGCTGCACTAGGTGCTCTTGGGATGCCCTTCGTGCCATCTCTGTTGGTTCTCTGGATTTTACTGGGTTTTGATTTGTGTTGGGCCATTCTTTGGTGGATCCTTCCATCCAGCTGGTTGACTGAGGATCACTCTGCCCACCAGTCTTGTGTGATGTTGTCCAGGTGCTGCCAGAAAAAAGCCACATAGCCCAGGAAACAAACCTTCACCCACAAATATATTGTCCCCTCCCCCACACACACTCAACAGGACTCTCAACAGGAAATGGGCCAGTATTTAAAAGCGTGCAAAGAGTTAAACTAAGATAAGAAAGGAGAACAAATATGAGACGATGCACGGAAAGAAAAAAAAATGAATTTCAGAGGGTAGAGGGAGGAGTGCCAGTAAGAGTTATGAGTCGGAGCCATGCCAAGAGAGAAAGTAAAATTTACATCGTGGGGGCCGGGGGAAGGAAATTGAGAGTGTGGAATGGAGCATGAGAAGGGAAGTGTATAGTATTAGCTTTAAACAGAATTTAAAATAAAATAAAAGGAAGTGAGAAAGAAAGAAAAAAGAAAGGTGGGGGGGAATAAATAAATGAAAAAATAAAAGAAGCCAAATTGGAGAGAGTGATACTCCATGGCACTGTCAACTACCATTGAGCTAAAATTAATACTGGGGGGATAGAATAAGAGTGAAAAAAGAAGGAAGGAAATGCTTAAGAGATGTCTAGAGGAAAGGGAGTTGATTTTGAGATGATAGAGGGAGAGGGAAATACTAACAGAGAGGCACAAAAATCAGGCTAAAACTGGAAAAATTAAATTTGAGGCTAAAATAAAAAAAAAAGAAAGAAAAAAGGAGCCAGAAGAAAAAAAGAGGCAGGATGAAAGGGAAAAGGCAGATGGGGGAGGAAAAAAGGAGAAAAGAACAGACAAAGGCAGGGCACAATTGCATTTGGAGGTAAAAAACAGAGTGGGAAAGGGGATTGGTAAAATTTGATTCTTGGAACACAAAATTAGTGAAGATCTAGGGGTCAAATTTTAAAAATGCAAGAACAACTACCCTATCCACAAACCATGTGCTAAAGGTGGAGAGAGAACGTGGGTATTTTAAGAGCAGGGAGAAAGGATGTGGGATGACCATTGACAAGAAAATTGGTTTCAGGAGCCTGGAACAGGGTGAAATAGTAAGAGTGCAAATGGAAACAAGCTGCAGTGAAAGAGAAAACAAAAGTAATGTGAGGAAAGAGGAAGGTAAAATGGGGTAAGAGATAGGAGGGGCAGAGTATGTGAATTAGAAATGCACTATAATATAAAATCTAGTGACTGGATATACACAACCTTGCTGGACAAGAAATGAATGTTAAAAAGCTGTGCGGGAAAGAAATTATCACAAGCCATGAAGAAGACCGCAGTAGCTTTCATCTCAATAGCATCTAGTATTTACCACTGTTTTTCCTTTCTGGATCCATCCCTGCTGATGTCAGATGATGACCCTGTCTGACCTTAGACACCCTGTTTGAGACTTTCAGGGATCTACTGTCTGTGGCTGTCTCCTTGAGTTGTTCATGTGGTCACTCTGCACTCAGCGGTCAAGCTTCAGCACCAGAGGGCCAGGGCATGGGCCCTCCTGGCATTGGGGGTTCAGTTTCCCCGCAGGCTGCTGCCACTCAGAGGGGAGTGGTCTGCCTGATTAGGATGGCTACTGCCCTATGGGGTATGACTCAGCACTGGGGTCCTGGAGTCTACTCTCTCAGTTCTCTCCCCAGAACTTCCATCCCAAGTCTCTCCTCAGGCATCTCTAGCTGACTCTGCCACACCCCTTTGCCGGAGGAGCACCAGGTAAGTGGCTGCACATGAAAATTTGTGTTTTGGCCCTTTAAATGGCTCCAGCCATCCATCTCTGTCACAGAACAACCCTGCCTCTTTTCACTGCTGGTACTTTTGGGGCTCAGGTGCTCTAAGCTGGGGATCCCAGCTTAGCATATAGACCCCACACTTCTCTGGGCGTGGGGCCCACCCAGCTGCTTACTTATTCTTCCGGTGCTGCCACCTGTGGACTCCCAAGCAGACCTCTTGTGTCTCCACTGCACTGCCTACCTTCCAGCCACCTCATGCTCAAGCTGGTTCTTCTGTCTGTCCTTCAGTATAAGGCTTCTCTCTTGCTGCTGTTCATTTGTTTGTTCCAGGTGATTTCTCCGCAATTTATTTGTAATTCCAGATTGGTCCTGGGAGGAGGTCAGCATGTCCTGTATTCACTCTTCTGCCATCTTGGGCTGTATTCCTCTATCTTTAAAAAAAAAACAAACAAACATGACTGTTCACACTATTACAGGTGTCCCCATTTTCCAACCCATTGCCCACCCCCTTCCCTCTGTCAGTACCACACTGCTCTCCGTGTCCCTGGGCCAGGCATATATGTTCTCTGGCTATTCCCTTCACCTTCTTTCACCCAGCCCCCTCCCCTCTGACAGCTCTCACGCTGTCAGTGGGGGCCCCGTGCTATTCCTCAGTTCATTTGGTTCTCTACATTCTACATGCATGTGAGAACAAACGCTATTTGTCGTCCACCCACTGGCCTCTTTCACTTGGCATGATGTTCTCCAGGTCCCCCATGCTGTCACCAAAGGTAAGAATTCTCTCCTGTCTAATGGATGAGTACTATTTCATTGTGCAGATGTACCACAGCTGTTCTTACCCACTTGTCTGCAGAGGGCACCGCACTGGTTCAAGCTCTTGGCTGTTGTAAACAAGCCAATGTATGCTTTCAGATAGGTGTTTCAGGGTTCTTTCCATACACTTCCAGAAGTGTGGTCACTGGGTCAAAAGGCAGTTCTGTTTTTGGCTGTTTCAGGAACATCCGCCACTCCTTTCCACAGGTACTGGCACCATCCTGCATTTCCACAACCAGGGTCCCTTCCCCTTTCTCCACAACTTCACCAGCACATGTCATTTGTTGATGGCAGCCATTCTGACATGCCCGGTGATATCTCGTGGTTTTAATTTGCATTCCTCTGATAACTAATGATGTTGAGCCTTTTTCATATGTCTGTTGGTCATCTGTGTGTCCTCTTCAGAGATGGCATCTGTTCAGGATTATTTGTCTTCCTGGTGTTGACTTGTATCAGTTCTTTATCCACTTTGGAGATGAAACTGTCATCCAGTGTATCACTGGATGTGTTCTCCCATTCAGTGGGCTCCCTATTCATTGCAATGATGCTTTCTTTAGCTGTGCAGAAACTCGTTACTTTGATGTAGTCCCATTTGTTTACTTTTTTCCCTTGTGCTAGGAGACACATTTACCTTAAGAAATAATTGCTATACACGATGTCTCATATTTTACTCTCTTTACTTCTAGGACTTTTATGATTTGGGGACTTATGTTTGAGACTATTATGCACTGTGAGTTTATTCTTGTGTATGATGCAAGTTGGTGGTGTACTTCTACTTTTTATTGCTTGCATCTGTGCTTTTCTCTCACCACCATTTCTTGAAAAGGGTTTTTTTAAAATTTTATGATATGCTTTTCCTCCTTTGTCAAATAAATTAACCATAAAGATGGGTGTATTTCGGGGATCTTTGTCATGTTCCCTAGATCTGCATGCCTGTCCTCACACCAGTGCCAGACTCTTGAATAGAGTGGCCTTAAAGTACAGTATGATTTCTGCAACTTTGTTTTTCTTTCTGAAGATTCCTGAAGCTAATCTCTCATTCTGTGTGTGTGTGTGTGTGTGTGTGTGTGTGTGTGTGTGTGTTTTGTTTTTGTTCCACATCGAATTTTGGAATATTTATTCTAGATGTGTGAAATATGTCATTGGTATTTTCATAGGCATGTCATTGACTCTACAGATTGCTTTGGTTAGTATGGACATTTTATTTTATTTTACTTTTAAAGATTTATGTATTTTTAGAGAGCAGGAGGGAGGGAGAAAGAGAGGGAGAGAAACATCAATGTGTGGCTGCCTCTCACACGCCCCCTACTGGGGACCTGGCCCGCAACCCAGGCATGTGCTCTAGACTAGAAATCAAACCAGTGAACCTTTGATTCTCAGGTCGGCACTCAGTCCACTGAGCCACGCCAGCCAGGGCAGTTTGGACGTTTTAATGATGTTGGTTCTTCCAGTCCACATATACACTTCCACTTATTTGTTTCTTATTTAATTTCTGTCTTCAATGTTCTGTAGTTTTCTGAGTACAGGTCTTTTACCTAGTAGGTTAAATTTATTTCTAGATAACTTGTTTGTTGATGTTCTGGTTGTTGCCAATTTAAATGGATCTTTTTTATTAGTTTCTCTTTCTGATAATTCGTTACTGGTGTATAAAATGTCACTGATATCTGAATGTTAATTTTGTAATCTGTTAACTTTGCCAAATTCACTCATTAGATCTCATAGTTTTTGTTGGGGTCTTTAGGGTTTTCTGTGTACAATATCATGTCATCTGGGAGTAATGACAGTTTTTCTTCCTCTTTTCCAATTTGGATGTCTTTTATTTTTTCTTATCTGATTGCCATCACAACGACTTCCAGTGTTCTGCTGAATAAGAGAGGTGAAAGCAGACATCCCTGCCTTGTTTCTCATCTTAGGGGCTTTTGCTGAGTTAATATGATACAGCCTCAGGGTTTGCCAATATGATATTGCCTCAGGGTTTGTCATATATGGCCTTTATTATGTTGAGGTAAGATTTTTCTATTTCTACTTTGCTGAGAGTTTTCTTCATGAACGGGTGCTGGAGTTCATCAAATGCTTTTTTTTTTTTTTGCTTCTACTGATATATATGCTGTGATTTTTATCCTCCTGATATGTCACATTTATTGATTTATGAATATTGTACCAGCCTTGCATCCCCAGGTAAATCTCACTCGATTGATCATGGTGTATGATCATTTAATGTACTGAGGGATATGGTTTGCTATTTTTGTTGTGAATCGTAGCATCTATATATTGATAAGGGGTAAAGGCTCATAGTTTTTTCTCGTGTGTTTATCTGCTTTTGGAAACAGGATAATGAGGGCCTTGTAAAAAGAGCTTGGAAGTCTTTGCTGAAGGGTAAGTTTCAATTCTTCTTTGAATGTTTGGTAAAATTCACCTGTGGAGAAGTTTGGCCCAGGATTTTTGTTTGCTGTGGGTATTTTTGATTATTGCCTCAATTCTCTTAGTTTTTATTCCTCTATTCAAGTTCTGTGATTCTTCTTGATTCACTTTTGGAACAGTGTATGTTTCTAGAAGTGTATCCATTTATCTCAGGTGGTCCAGTTTTCTGGCTTTTAGTTGTTCAGAATATTTGGTTACAGTTTTTGTGTTTATGTGATGTTGATTGTCACTTCTATTTCGTTTTTCATTTTATTTATTTGTGTCTTCTCTCTCTCTCTCTCTCTCTCTCTCTTAGTCTACTTAAAGGATCATCAAAATGTTTTATCTTCTCACAGAACCAGCTCTTGGTTTTATTGATCTTTTGTGTTGTGATTTTAGACTCTTGTTTTGTTCACTTCCATTCTTACCTTTATTATAGCCTTCCTTCTATTTATTCAGCACTTTGTTTGTTTTTCTTTTTATAATTCTTTTATGTGTAGGGTTAGATTGTTCATTTGGGATTTTTCTGTCTTCTTGATGTCTGTGAACTTCCCTCTCAGCACTGGTCTTGCTATGTCCAATAGGCTTCTTGTTGCTGTGTGTTCATTTTTATTCATTTCAGGGTATCATTTGGCCTCTTTCTTGATCTTACTGCTGAGCCCTTCATTGTTTAGTAACATCCTATTAACCCTCTATGCAGTTGAATTTTTTCCTTTTTTTTCTATTGTAGTTGATAGCCACTTTTATTCACTTGGATTGGGATCCAAGAAAATGCTTGATATGAGTTCAGTCTTCTGGACTTTGAAGACCTATTTTGTGTCCTAACATGTGGTCTATCATTGAGAGTGCTCCATGTGCACTTGAAAATAATATATATTCTGCTGCTTTGGGATGAAATGATTGGTAAATATCAATTAAATCCATTCTGTCTAGTGTGTTGTTTATCTTGTGGACTTTATGCCTGGAAGATCTATCCATTGATGCCAGTGGGGTGTGAAAATCCCTGACCGTGGCTGCATTGATGTCGATTTCTCCCTAAACTTTAAGGTTTTCTTTATAAATTTAGGTGCTCCTATATTGGGTTTATATATCTTTACAAGAGTTATGTCCTCTTGTTGGATCCATCCCTTTACTGCTGCTTTATGACCTTATATGTCTCTTATTATGGCCTTTGATAAATACTGCTACCCCAGCTTTTTATTTTATTTGCATAGAATATATTTTCTCCTCTCTTCAGTTTTAGCCTTTGTAATTTTTGTTCTGCTGAGGTGGGTCTCTTGGAGACAGCATACATATGGGCCATGTTTTCTTATGCGTTGAACTACCCTATGTCTTTTTATTGGAGCATTTAATGCATTTAAATTGGAGTTTATTATTGATACGTACTTATTTATATGTATCAATTCTTTATACTGTGTTTTTTCTCTATTTCTTCTTCTAAGTGCCTTCCCCTTAACATTTCTTGCAGTGCTGGTCGGTGGCAAGGAAGCTTTTTATTTTTCCTTCAATTTTAAATGATAGTCTTGCTGGCTAGGGGAGTCTTGGTTACAGGTCCTTACTTTTTATCACTTTGAATATTCCATGCCCAACCATTCTGGCCTGCAGTGTTCCTGCTGAGAAATCAGCTGATGGTCTTAATAGGACTCCCTTGTAAGTAACTAACTGTGTCTCTCTTGCTGCCTTTAAAATTCTCTTTGTCTTTAATTATTACTGTTTTATTTACGATGTGCCTCCTTGTGGGTCTGTTTGGGTTCATCTTGACTGTGGCTATGTGTGCTTCCTGAACCTGTGTGACTTCTTCCTTCACCAGGTTAGGGACGTTTCCTGCCATTATTTCTTTAACAGGTTTTCTATTCCTTGCTCACTGTCTTGTCCTTCTGTGGACAAGTTCTGTGGTGAAGAGGTTGTTACAGTTGATGTTATCCCAGAGGTCCCTTAGCATTTCCTCACTTCTCTTACTTCTCTTCTTTTGTTCATGTTCTGCCTGAGTGCTGTCATCTCATCCTCTAATTAGCCCATTCAGCCATCTGCTCCGTGTAACCTGCTGTTGATTCCTTCTAGTGTATTCTTCATTACAGATATTGTGTCCTTTTCTGACTGGATTTTTAAAATAGTTTCTATGTGCTTTTTAATGTTTACTATCTCTTTTTTTTTTTTCGTGGCCAAGATCATCCATCTGCCACTTAGGATGTCGAGCATCCTGTAACCATTGTTTGCAACTCTGCAGCTGGTGTTTTGGTTACTTTGATTTCATTTCATTTTTTCCCTGGGGATTCCCGTTTGTTTGTTTGTTTGTTTGTTTGTTTGTTTGTGTAAGTTTTCTTTGCTCCCCACTTTGTCTCTGTATATTAGGTATATCTGCCTTGACTCCCAGAATTTTGGTGTTGGCTTTATTATGAAGGTGTCTTGTTGGACTCAGTAGCACAGTCTTCTAGATCACCTGAGCTAGGGACTCCAGGAATGTTTCTTATGGGTTGTGTGCACCGCCCTGTTGTAGTTGAGTCTTGAATGCTCTTGGCCCTTTCTTGGGTGCAGGTAATCCTCAGGCTGGGTGGCTGCAAGGGTATGTACCAGAATCACCATGTATGAGTCACTGTGCAGAGAAACGCTGTCCCGGAAGGCACTGTTGTTTCCCAGCAGGGACTGGTGCCAGCAGGAATCCCCCTTTGGATGTGCCACTTGTGTGGCTTCTTGAGTCGAGCTTTGGTGTTGGGTGAAGCCCACCACTGGTTGTTTTGGTTCTGGGTCTACTTTTCTGGGGTTCAGTTGCAGGGCAATGTGACACGTGTGTTAGTGGCTTTCAGCTTCCTGTCTGTAGCTGCGATGCTGTTCACTGTTAGTGTCTGTGTCTAGTGGGCCTGTGTGTGCGCGTGAGGAGCCAATCTGAGTAAAAGAATCAACTTCTTCCCACTTAGAGGTTTAGGGCAGATCTGTAAAAGGACTAAAGCTCCCTGAGGTCTATGTCCACTGCTGTACTACTCCACCTGCCTCCCAAGGTTGCCTGGTCTTTTTCCACAGTCTTCTTGGGGCGGTGGGGGGGAAGGACTCTAGGGTGGGCCCAGGCTGGCCACAGTCCACTGCTCATGGCACGGTTCATGAGCTTGGTAGTGCAGGGCAACTAATGTCAGAAACAGGGCTTGTCAGTCCCTTAGTTTGTGACCACAGAGCCAGGCACTCAATGAGGGGAAAGTGGTCCCTGCTTCAATGTCAAACCACATATTCTTTGCCAGGGTCTCCAACTCTAGTCTCCCCTGGATGACCTTGCTGCAGGTTCAGGTTTGGTTCAGCCTTCTACCATTGTGCAGGAGCAAGCTCAGCTGCCCTGGACTCAGGGATAATAGATCAAAAGAGTCTCCCATTGGGGGTGATGCTGACCCAGCTCACAGGACGGGGCTAAGTTCTTCATCCTGGTGCCTCACTGTAGATTTTGAGGGTCTGCTCTGAGCCTCTCTTCCTTTCCCCCATGGAACTGAGACCAGTGGACATATCCACGACTTGGAGGGCTGATCCAAACAGCCTCCCCTAGGGTTCTTGCCTACAAGCCTGTAGGAGTGATGCAGGTACCTTTCCATGGATAGCATGGGCTGGACTCACATGGGGTATTGGAACCCCATGAGTTGCCCCGAGGCTGCTTCTATATCAAGAGGGGAGTTAATCCCTAGAAGTTTGTGGTCTGAGTTTCCCAGGTGAAGTGAGTCCCACTGATTTTCACCTCCGGATGCTATGCCAATTTCTTGTTCCCATCTCTGTTGCCCTGGGTTGGTGATATCTGTGTGGGGTTCAGAGCCCATGCTTCTGACCCCAGAGGGGAGGGAGTTTCACAGCCTTGATATTCCTCAGCCTTCTCAGCTGCACACTTGGGTTGGGGCTGGGGCTATGTCAGCCTTTCCTACCCATCTCCCATCTCCACCTTTCCTACCAGTCTCTATGTGTCTTTGACTGCATTTCTTGATTATAAAATTTCAGTGCAGCTAGCCCTCACTTGATTGTTCATGTCTATTGCTCCAAAATGTAGTTGTAAATTCGAGCATGGGGCATGGGGGCACACCTATGACCTGCTCTGCACCACCTCAGAATGTTGATTCATGTGAAGTCTATTTAAAAGATTCATATTTGTTTTTTTTATTTAATTTAAATTTATTGTTGTTCAAGTACAGTTGTGTGCCTTTTGTCCCCCATCACTCCCCCACCCCCACTTCATCATCCCCAACTTTCTGCCCCCCCTGATTTCACCACCCCCCTGGTTTTGGTTTTGTCCCTGTGTCCTTTATACTTGTTCCTGGAAACCCTTCTCTCCCCTTTTCTCTCCATTGTCCCCTCCCACCTCCCCTCTGGTTATTGTCAGATTGTTGTTCATTGCACTGTCTCTGGTTCTATTTTAATTGCTTGTGTTCTTTTGTTGTTGTTGTTGTTGTTGTTGTTGACTAGGTTCCACTTAAAGGTGAGATCATATGGTATTTGATCATATGTCTTTCACTGCCTGGCTTATGTCACAGCATAATGCTCTCTAGTTCCATCCATGCTGTCACAAAGAGTGGGAGCTCCATTTTTCTTTCTGCTGCGTTGAATTCCATTGTGTAAATGTACCATAGTTTTTAGATCCATTCATTTACTGATGGGCACTTAGGTTGCTTCCAGATTGGTTTTTAATAAAAATAGAGTAGATTGATACTGATCTTCTCTGTACACTTAATCACTTGCATATTTTCTTTTCACAACTGAAGTACAAAAGATTCCATGACTGTGATTTTTTCACTTGTAACTCAAAGGTTCACAGTGTACTTTGTAAATGTAAAGTGTGCTTGTTATTTTAGCTGGAGGAGAGCTGGAATGTTCAGAAGCAAATGAAGATTCTGCAGAAGAAGCAAGCTCAGATCGTGAAAGAGAAAGTTCACTTGCAGAGTGAACATAGCAAGGCTGTTTTGGCAAGAAGCAAACTAGAATCTCTTTGCAGAGAACTTCAGCGTTACAACAAGACATTAAAGGTTATTGGTTCATTGCTCTGCTTCCAGGAGGTGTACCTAGGCTGATTTTATTCTCAACTGACTATCCATTTGAAGTAAATCCTTGCTTCTGTTGATGTAGTGGGATATATACACATGTATCTCTATCTATATTATACCTACCTACATCTCTCTCTATATATATTCATATATATCCATATTTATTGCTCGTGGTTGATCTCTCGCGTGCTTGCTCTGGTACATGAGGTTCCTGAGTAGAGAACTTTTGGGGGTCCTCAAAAATAAACTGCCTTGCTTTTCTATTTCGCTGGTTTTAGTGCTGTGTGGTGAAGTCATTGTAAATCAAAGACTCACTTTTGGCACCCAGCTTTTGGTTAGGGGTTCAAGGGAGGGCCTTTGAATGTATCTCATTTGATTACAGGAAATCTCCTCTCCTGCTCAGGAAATGTTATGTCCATAGTCCTCCAGTTTAGGAACCTCAAGGTTCTCAGATGCCCTGCTAATCATTAGTGTAGTTGATTACCATAGCCTTCTTGAGTAAGGAATTAAATGCCTAGGTGAAACAAAGAAATTAGGTGAAACAAAGTAGCAATAGACTTGAGTCAGAATTAATTTGAAAAGGAGAGGCATGGCTGCTAATAGGCTAATTTGCATAACTGTTCTCAGACCTCTTTCAGCTATTCAGGTGCTAAATAATTTTAACTTATACCTCGGCTAATTGTAAAGGAAGAGGCAGCAGGCATTGGAATTTGTGTCAGTGAGGAAAGAGGGATAAAGAGCATGGAGGATACAAAGAATCCCTATGGTGGTAGCACATGTGCTTCTATCAATGGGTAAGAGATACAGTTGGAGGATGATTTCAATTAAGCAAGAGCTCAGACTACCCTGCCACAGGAAACTCCCATAAACCTAGAGTATGAGACCGTTTCTGAGATGAATATTCAACTGGTGTATGGGGTTTGTTTTTTCTTGCTTTAGAAATTTTGGATTTTGATACAATACAAATAGACAGTTGATTCCTTTCCCTCCCCTCCTTACACACACATAAGTCAACATTTTGACTGGATTGGTAATGGCTTAGGTAACGTTCTGTTCGATGCTTATATCTTAGGAAGAAATGAAAGTAAGCTTTTTAAAATGAGTATTTAATTTGCCCTATGCCCTTTGAAGAGGTGTGTCATTAAAAAGTAAGCCGTTACGTGTGAAATAGCTCTTAGGCCTTGTGTAACAAGGATGATGGCCTGCCTAAACCCTGAGGAGGACATCTGGGAAAGTAATGTGAAAAAAGCTGATTGTGTAGAGAAGCTCCTACTTGTACTTTACTTCAGTGAATAGACAGGTCATCAGAAAACACTTACTTTGTATCAGGGCAACTTGTATCTCTGACAGTTTAATTAGGATGATCTGCCTGCTTCTAAAAGTAAGAGCTTTCTGGTCATACATCAGGAGAAGAAATTGTAGCTCACAAGCAGCATTTTCAGCATGATTATTGAACCCACATAGCAGCAGCATCCTTTATATGAGCATTTCACCTGTAGGTTTAATGCAATTAACAGAAATTATTTTGGGTAATAAGGAAGAAAATATGGAGCAGGCACGAGAAGAAGAAGAAAGTCGTGAAAAAGCAACTTCACATTTCCAGTTAACTTTAAATGAAATCCAAGCACAGCTGGAACAGCATGACATACAAAATGCCAAGCTGCACCAGGAAAACACTGAACTGGGAGAGAGGCTGAAGAAGCTCATTGAACAGTACACACTGAGGGAGGAGGTAAAAATATTTTGTTTATTTAGACAGCATCTTGTTATCACCAAAATGTTTTACCATTCATTGCTAATTTAAAACTTTTGTCACAGGACGGTATTTTAGAACTTTTGTATGTGTATAATTGGGCATTTATTAGGAAAGAATTGGCACTAGGTGAACCCAAGGACTAATTCTGGGCCACAGCCCAGGTGTCAGTGGCTTTGGATATCTGAGATGGTTTCTAGGAGGTATGTTAGGTACCACTTGTGTGCCATGTGGTACTAGAAGGTTGTGATTTTACCATAGACACTGTTTTTCCCATATGCAACCTAACAATGAATATCAGGCCTCCAAATAACCTATCTCAGACCTCCATGACAATCTGTTCCATGTGTAAGTAGCATTGCATTCTACCATAGCATTGTATTATTTGGGAGAAAAAAATGGACCTCCTGTTAATTCATTACCCACTCCTCTTAGTTCTCTCTCTCTCTCTCTCTCTGTCTTTCTCTCTCTCTCTCTCTCACACACACACACACACACACACACACACACACACACACACACACAGTGAGGTTAAAAAGTGTTACAGGAATGATCTGTGCTTGCAGAACCTGATTATTGTGTTTTATTTTACAAGCTACTCTGACAGTTAGAGAGGGTCTAGATTGGAAGCAAATAGGTGACTAAAGTGCTCATTTTAGTTTTCTCACTTTTAGAGGTCAAATATGTAGGGTAAGAGGCTTTGGCTTTTTAAAAGGATGCCTCTCCTGCCATTATTACGCTTTTAAGGTAGCAACATGTTGTTTCTGTTATTTACGTGCATTGAGCTCCTTACATAAAGAGGTTAAAATTAATAATTAAAAAAGATTGTGACCACTTAACATGGGTTAAAATGGCCAATTTTGTGTATTTTACTACCAGCAAAACTGCACCAGTTGCAATTCAAATTCTATATTGTCTTAATTTATACTTTTACGTACTCTTTGAAAACATATTTAAGATTTGTCAGCATTTCCCAACTATGTAGCTTCAAAAGTTATCCACTTTTGGCCCTGGCAGGTGTGGACTGAGCACCAGCCTACGAAGCAGAATTTGCGGCTCCATTCCCAATCAGGGCACAGGCTTGGGTTGCAGGTCTGGTGCCCAGTTAGGGGCATTCGAGAGGCAACCACACATTGATGTTTCTCTCCCTCTTGTTCTCTCTCCCTTCCCCTCTGTCTAAACATAAATAAATAAGGTGTTAAAAGAAAAAAGTTATCCACTTTTGTGTCGAGCAGCTGTTGTTTTGTCTGTTTTAAACAAGTCTGAGACATCACTCAACACTATTTGAATGTGTAACCTGAAATGACAAGACTGTTTTTGCCATTGTTACCGTGGAAGCAGAACCACGGTAACATTGTTACAGCTAATAATTTAATAATAACCGCTTAATCAAATGCCTTGCCATTGTTTAAATTTCTCTGCCCCATCCACCCCTTTAAGATCATTGGAATCAGTTTCAAACAAGTTTTGTGCATTTTGTTAGCTATTATGTCAAGTGTTTGTAATGCAAAGGCTTATAGACTGATTTTCCTACTAGTAGATTTATGAAGTTCTCGTTTTGTTAAATGAAATCTTAAACTTTTAACTGTTTCTAAGAATGACAGTCTACTTCTCTATTAACATAGGAAATTTGTAAGGTGTATTTTCATGTTGTATCACTTGTATGTCTTGTGCATTTTAGGAGTTACAGAATTTTCTGTGTTTTTTGGTCAAGATATAAGTTAATAATCTGCCCTGGCTGGTGTAGGTCAGTGGACTGAGTGCTGGCCTGTGCACCAAAAGGTCAGCAGTTTGATTCCCAGTCAGGGCACATGCCTCGGGTTCAAGCCATGTCCCTAGCAGGGGGCATTTAATATTCCAGTCAACTATTTTCGATCAAAGGCACATCTACTGCAGTTCTCAAAAGCTAATTAGGTTACCTGTTATGTATCAGCATTTCTTCCTATCGCATGGGATATTGTAACTGAAAAAAGTTAGTATTTCTCCATCTGAGAAGGATGTTCTGATGAGTTCGTTGTACACGACTAGCACTTAGCAATTTAGTTGGGAAATAATAATGACATCTCCTCTTACCAGGTATGTATGTAATCTGTGCTAGGGCTCCAAGCACCTTAAATATTTTAACCATTGCATTGATTTTTACCAAAGCTCTGTAAGGTTGATGTATTTATCAACCTTTATAGATTCACTAAGGAACAGTTTCATTAGGGGGCAGAGTTTTGTCCAAGGCCGTAATCACTGAATGAGCATCTGACCCTAGACTATTTCATTTCTACCATTACACCATGCTGCTACCCACACAGAGAAATTTGGGGAACATTAATTACGAAGGGGGGGTGGGGAATGCTCAGGAATGTATGTATAGGATGAACGAGTTTAATATTAATAGTTTGATCGTCATCTTTTTCTTGATAGTTTGGGCCTAACTTTTAGTGTGGAGCAGAAATGGGAAATTTAAAGCTGTTGATGGGGACAGACCGCCTCCAACAACATTGGGTGCAGATAGTAGAGTGGAGGGATGATTCCTGCAGGTGCAGGATGGTTGTGAAATGTTGTACATAGATGTTTCTGCAATCATAGGGACACAAAGATTTGGTGTTATTCGCTGTGACCTTTTTTAGCAGAAAGAACACAGGAGCAAGTAATTGTAACTCATATTATTTCTCTTCACCAATAAGTATTATTTTTTTATTAAATGATGAAAGAAATTTTATCTTTCCTGTAGCATATTGATAAAGTGTTCAAACACAAGGAGCTGCAACAACACCTTGTGGATGTCAAGCTTCAGCAAATAACACAGCTCATAAGAGAAGCTGATGAAAAACACCAAAGAGAAAGAGAATTTGTAAGTTCAATCTCTTAAAGAACATTATTGCCACACTGTAACCAAAGCCTTTTAAAACATTCAAACTAATTATTTTACATACACCTGAGTCATGCAGTCTGCTTTTTCACTGACTGGAATGAAAAACTTAGAATACATTCAGCCTTTTATTTCTGATAACATTTTCATATAAAAACACAGAGTGGAATTTTTAGACCAAATTAGTAGAAAGACCCTATGTATGTTTTATTGTGTGTGTGTGTTTGTGCATGTGTGTGTGTATGTGTGTATTATTCCCTTGATTTTTAGGGAATGATCATTCAGTTGAAAATTGTGGCAGTCATTTGGCAAGTTGGGCCTTGAGAGCCAGAGGCAATTTTATTTCACACCAACTTTATCCATTGTAAATGTAGTGAGACCCCACATTTAACATATGCAAATTAAACTATATATGCTTATCTTAAGTGAAGTGCTAAATGGCTATAGTAGTGTGGACTGGTCCACTTAGCGTGTCATTCAAGACCCTGACACTTTACCAGTCCAGGCCCTGAGGTAAGCATGGTGTGACATACTCAGTGCCTAAGTGTGAACAACTCATACTAAATGCAGGTCTGTGGTTTAGAGAGATGCATTTTCACAGCATGAGCCTTTAGTGTAAGCCAACAGTAGCATCTAGTGCACACCTGAAGAAGCAATTGCCATATCCATTGTGGAGTATAAAGTGTGTGTGTGTGTGTGTGTGTGTGTGTGTGTGTGTGTACATAAACATGCATATATACATGTATTACATTTGTGTACTTTGTGATTTGTTTAGGGATCTTTTAAGGCTTAATTGCACTATGTGTAACATTTTGCTCGAGTAATTTAATGACTGAATTTCGTACCTGTTACCATGCAGCTTCACTGTATAATTTTGTTTAAAACCCATGTACATAGCATGGGGCAAAACTAGGTTAACACTTGTGAGGACATGGAACAACATACAAGATTTTATCCTTGTATTTTTATCTACTGTTGTATTCCTTTTCATGCAAACATGTATAAACTGACTTTGCCCCACCCTTTGTTGACTAGAGCCTTCTTCCCCCCATGTTTGAAAAAATAGTGAGAAATTTGATGTCTGTTTCCTTCCTTCCTTCCTTCCTTCCTTCCTTCCTTCCTTCCTTCCTTCCTTCCTTCTTCCTCCTTTCCTTCCTTCCTTCTTTCCTGTCTTTCACTCTTTCTCTCTTTCACTCTTTCTCTCTTTTTTGGCCCTGTAGTTATTCTATCTCACCTTGCCTCTCATGGAGCAGATGGCCTTCTGAGCCTTTCAGATAATGTCAGTATTCCTAGTCCTGTTTTTTGCTTCTATTTGGTCTAATTATTTTCACCTAAAACACCTCAATTCAACCCTGAGTTTCATGTACCTCATTAGGCCTTCAGGAGTCTCTTCTCCTTAAGCTGCTCAAAGATTATTCCTACATTCCTGGGTGTTAAAGGTGGTACAGAGCAAACATAGGGATAATTGAAAAATGATGTAATAGAGTGTTTTACCCACTGGCCTGTGATTCTTTCCAAAATAATGACAGTAAATACTAATGTTGACTATCTGTTCATTTGACATTTTAGACATGTGTAATTACTATTAGTGTTTTGCCAGAATGTTTCTGTTTTCTAGTTGTTAAAAGAAGCAACAGAATCAAGGTACAAATATGAAGAAATGAAACACCAGGAAGTACAATTAAAGCAGCAGGTAACTTGACAACACAGGAATAGGGCAATTTATGAATATTGTTGCTCCCAGGATGAGCCAGGTAGAACAGAAGGGTAGATAGATTTCTTGCCCTCTTGGAATTTTTCTGTTCACTTAGGGTGACTAACTTATTGGAGTCCATTGGAGTAGGACTTTTCTCGATATTAGCCTTGTAAATCCCATGCCCCAAGAAACCCCCCAGTGCCGGGATAATCAGGTTAACTGCTCAGTCTACTTTCATTGTGGCCTTCCTATGTTAGATACTGTTCTAGTATCTTTCTGATTTTGTTCTTTAAGGAAAGTAAAGCAGGCAGAAAAATACACATTTTGTTCTACATGTAGTTTAAAAAACTACATGCTCACACAGGTCCTCTACTAGCTAATGTTGTATGTGTGAGTACTTTTTAAAAGAATTGGGGTTTTTCCTGTTTGTTAATGAGTCCTCTTCTGTCCCATTGTAGTCTGTCTTTTGTGAAATAAAGGAAGCAGATGTACAAACACAAAGTAAAAATAGAGGAAATTGTGTGTTTTTCATCTGTGAAACATTACTGATATCTCCCTGGTTTGTTCAGAAAGAAGCAATTAGGTATTTATATGTACACTTTATTCCCTTTTGGTTAATTAGATTGTATTCTATTAAAAAAGCACTTCCTGTTTAAAATTCACTATATTATTTAAGTGTAGGGACTCCGTTAATTAGTTCTAAAGTACACTAATACTTTAAGACTGGTGTACAAATTCATGAGCATTTGCAAATTCATTTGCATGCTATTTGTCTCTGCGAATATCTTACAATGTAGTGATACTCTATAAAGCTACTAATGTAACTTACTGTGGAAACTGAATAGTAGTCAAATAGAAGAAGTTTTCTGAACTTTCCATCATAAGTTGTGATCTTGTTACTATGCTTCTAGAAAGTTTAAACCCTTTACTTAATTAGCTTTATACACTGAGTTGTTCATAAACATGGAAAAGAGGATCAGTGTGGAGAAGGTGTAAAAAGTCTGTGTATGGGTTTGAAAGGTGTTCTCTAATATGGGAGGGAATGATTGATTCTTATTCCAGTAGTAAGTCACTGGAGATCCTTTTTAGCAAGCTCACGAGGCCACCTCTGTTTCTGTTGTGCTGTTGTCAGTCTCCGACCTGTCACTCCAAGTTTTATGTAATCGTTAGTTTGCTTTGCTTGCTGTTACCTCTTCCTTTCCGCGCTCTCTAAGTATGGCTGTCCTTCCCAAGAGCCATTCTCATTCTTCGTCCTTACCGTGTCAGTTTCCAGCCTATGTTGACAGTCTCGTCATCTTGGTGTGTCTGAAGCCACTGTTGGTGACCCTGCTACATAAGCCCAGGAGTCATGGCAGTTGCCACTGACTGACTACCCAGTGTGGGCCAGCACTGACCTCGCAGATGGGGCTGTCTACCTAGATGCCCCATCTTCAGTAAAAACAGGCCGTGCCCAAACTGTCTTAACTTGCAATCTCCCTCAGGCCCTCAAGCACCAGAACTCCCTCACTGTGCCTGAGCACCGCTGTTGTTCCCCACTTCAGGCCAGCTGCCTCAGGGGTATGGTCAGTGTGTGCCCCTCAACAGGCTGCTCACAAATTCTCTGCATTCTTCTTAGTTTGCCCCTAAATTTCCATTCCTTCTTACCCTCGCCGTCACCTTTCTGCAGGCGTGTTTTGGCTCTCTTCCAGTTTCCTTACCTAGCTTCTCACTGGTAACATTGCTTTCAGTCAGCTTTTCCCTCCCAGGTACAGCAGAGCTTGCTTCTCAGTGCTCCCCATATGGCCCATCCCACCTGATAACTGGTGGGCTTGTTCTGTCATCACCTCCTACCTCCTCCCCACCCTGTTCATGAGTTGCTGGATATTCCTCATGCAGCACCAATTAAAAGCCAAACTTGAAGGGCTGTTTCTTGGATGCTGATTCCCTTGCACCCTCTTCCACTTTCCTTTGGCAAACCACTTGGCAACACTCACCCTTAGTTGTGGGCTCCCATTCATCAGTTTCAGTTACCACAGACCAGACACATTAAGCAAACAACTCTAGAACTAAGAAATAATATAAATCTTAAATTGCATGCCAGTCTGAATTGCATAATGAAATCTTGCACCAGATGCTCTTCCCTGCCTGGGACGTGACTCCTCGCTTTGCTCTGTGTCTCCACACTATAATGCTACCTGTTTATCTAATTGATACTCGTTTACCAGGGGGAGAAAGAGATGGACTACATTTGTATAACTTTTGTTACAGTGCATTCTTATAACTGTTTTATTATTGTTTTTAGTCTCTTGCTGTGTCTAGTTTATAAATTAAGCTTTATCTTACATATCATGTATAGGAGAAAAATATAGTAATACGTATTTCCAGTACTCCCTGCGGTTTCAAGGCCTCCCCTTGGGGTCCTGGAGCCTGTCCCTCATGAAATGCAGTGCCTCTCTGGGCCTGTGGTTTCTCATCCTCACTGTGATATTATTATATTTGGTTATCTCTAAAGCATTCTATCCTGATCCTAGCAAAATAAGTTAGACAAACCTAAATGTTTTGCCTAAAATTTAGGCATAGTTCAGGGTCACCCACATGCTTTCTGTTCTGGCAGCTACTGAGGCCTCCACCCCAACAAAAATGATGACTCCATTCTACACTCAGTTAGCATTATTTTTCCAGCCAGCATAAAAATTCTGTAACAGTAGGGGTTAAAAAACTTGGTGTTTCTACCTTTCTTAGCTTTTCTTTGTCTCAGCTGTACTCCCACTAACTCCCACTAAATTCTTTCTTCTCCAGCCAAACCATTCCTTGGTTTCTGTTTTTACCTCCCTTCCATGTTCAGGAAAGAAATATCCTTCACATTAAGCTGAGAACTACTCAGATAGTACACTTAAAAGAATGACTCTTTTGCAAGAACAGTTTTTCAAATGTAAGGAGAGGACTGGTGCATAAAACATTATTGTTATATGAAATGTAGAGCTATACCACTGTACATTATAACGCTTTTTATTGTAATTGATGGAACAGAGCTAGTGAATATTTCTACAGTTTAAGGATTTGCACAGATCATTTGCAACAGAATGCTATAGATTTTCAGTGTGCTTCAGTGGTTTATAAGAACTTCAGCCATCCTGTGGCTGTTCCAATATTTAGTATGTGTTTGTTCTTACTTTCATCACATATAACAACTCACTAATGTTTAGCCATGTTATGTTCTTTCTAAAGCCTTTGGGACTTTCAAATCACTTATCTGGGACTCAGAATACTTGTTACTTTCTTTTGTAGCTTTCTCTTTATATGGATAAGTTTGAAGAATTCCAGACTACGATGGCAAAAAGCAATGACCTCTTTATAAACTTCAGGCAGGAAATGGAAAAGGTATTTTACATATCTGTAGTGGGATATTGCTTCTAAAGTTGTGTGTGATTGCCTTAAGCATAATTCCTGTTTGGATGAGCTTACAGTGATCTGATATGATCTTAACTTTATTTTTTTCTAATCCTCCATTGCCATATTCAGGCATTGTGTCCAGAAATTACCCCAAGTTGATAATAGTCTCCATACTCTCAAAAATCTGTCATTATTAAATAAGAATTCTCCTTCTCCTAATAAGGTTGTTAGAAGTAGCTATTTTTTAAAACTCACTTCAGATAATCTCTCCTTGTTTTTTTTCAAAAACGTTGTGTAAATTAACTTTTAGAGATGCAGACCAAGGAAAGTAATATATTTTGGTTCAAATAGGTTATTTCTGAGGATATCAGCTAATGTCTAAAACATAATTTTTTAAAGAATTTATTTATTTACTTTCAGAGAGAGGGGAAGGGAAGGAGAAAAAGAGAGATAAAAAACATCAGTGTGTGTTTGCCTGTCAAGCGTCCCTTACTGGGGACCTGGCCCACAACCCAGGCATGTGCCTTGATTGGGTATTAAACCAGACCCTTGGTTCTCAGGCCCAAACTCAATCCAGTGAGCCACACCAGCCAGGGCAATACTTTTTAAAATTTGACCTTACTACACACAGGGACATCGTTATAAAATTTAAAAATTAGTATTAAAATTTGTCATAGAGACCTGGCTGGCGTGGCTCAGTAGATTGAGTGCTGGCCTGTGACGCAAAGTGTCACACGTTTGATTTCCCGGTCTTGGGCACATGCCTGGATTGTGGGCCAGGTCTGCAGTAGGGGCCACCTGAGAGACAACCACACATTGATGTTTCTCTTCCTCTCTTTCTCCTTCCCTTCCTTCTCTCTAAAAATAAATAAGTAAAATCTTTAAAAGAACATAAAATAAAATTCGGCATAGACATCACTTTTGGGTCATTCCAGTTCAGAATATGGGGTAAAGGTCAAGTTTAGTGAGTACTGTTACCTGCCTCTGTCCTGAAATAAATAGGGAGCAGCACCTTCGTGTGGAACATGGACTCTGGAACTAATATCTGTTCTGTGTGACTTCCTTGGGGCAAGCTATTTACTTTGGCATTTGCCCGTTAAAATTGGGTTTTAAGAAAGGGTGGTCAGTGCAGGGTAAGTAACAGTGGGGTCTGACATTTTATAAATAGTCAGTAGCTATTAGTCATCATTATTACCAAATCTTGAATGGTAGTCGAAAGGCGGTTTTCAGTAGTCAGATTTATCTTGTTAACAAGTACCCTTGCGTTATGTATTGTCGACCACTGACAAGTTGTTCAACCTCACTGGCCTTTCATTGTTAAAAACGAGAATAATGAAAGTGTCTGCAGTATTTCAAACAGACCTTGTCCATGTTAAGTGCTCCAGTTAGCATCTTCAGGTGGTTTTACACCTACTAACATGGAGAGTTCAGTGAGTCTGAGAAAATTAGTTTTGCCCTCCCGTTTTTGCAGCTGAGGCTCCAGTTGAAGCGTATGTGTTAGCTGGACTGTAGCACATGCATGCTTTTGATTCAGAGCGGTTTAAGAGCGGGGATGGCCATTTCACTATTGTGGAGAATCCTCTGGCCTGGAACACTGTGCGTGCGTGTGTGTGTGTGCGTGTGTGTGTGCGCGCGCGCGCTTGCGCTGCTGGCTATACAGATACGTCAGCACGCCTGAGCTCGGGTCTTCTACATGCTTTTCCCATGGCCTCTGTCGCACTGTGCCTTGTGGTGCAGTTTTGTGGTTAATAGCACATGACATAGGGCATTGGCTCTGTCTTATCCTTGTTTTCTCTAACACTGCCTGGCTTAATTAGTGTGCCTACTTGAAGCAGCGCTTATGTGCAGCTCAACAGTGAAGGAATATTGTAACCATAGGCGTGTGATAGGCATAGCTGATTCTTATTTGGAATTTCTGAAAAAGGGGATATTGTAGCAATTGAATTAACAACATTCCCCTTATGTTTAGACCCATTTTATCTTTGGTAAAATCTCAAGTAAAATTCGTGTGATTTGTGGGGCTGATGAAACCTAAGGATTTAATAATTTTAATACCGTCTTCCTTGGTCACCTAACTTCTCCTGCCCTAGTTCTGCTACTGTTGTGGTTTTAGATTCTTAATCTCTTTGTGGCCTGAGAATCTCTGTTGTTCCAAGAATCTGATAAATTAGTTTAATGTGTTGTATCACATCTTGAGTTTTGAGAAAACTCAAAAACGTGTACTTTCCTTCCCCCCATACAACCTAGGAAGCAGGAGGTCTTGTATCTTCCTACATGAGTTGGGACGAATTGTATTCTGACCTTAACTCAGAGATTTAAGAGTATCTAAAGTTAGCATGTTGCATCTTTCTCTAATATTGAGAAGATTTAAAAAATTAAAGATTTTGTTTGTTTATCTTTAGAGGGGAAGGGAAGGAGAGAGGGATAGAAATATCAATGTATGGTTGCCTCTCCTGGGTCCCATGCTGGGAACTGGCCTGCAGCCCAGGCATGTGCCCTGACTGGGAATCGAACTGTGACCCTTTGGTTCACAGGCCTGTGCTCAATCCACTGAGCTATGCCAGCCAGGGCAGATAAAAAAAATTTTTTTGTAGAGACATTCATGTTATCAGCTGGTGAGACAAGTGCAGTGATGAGAGAGGAAAAAGGAACATTATAACATGTCTCTGTTGGAGGTCAGGAAATTCCACTTAGGATTTAAATTTGCATTGTGTTGATTCACAGATGACAAAGAAAATTAAGAAACTGGAAAAAGAAATGGTAATATGGCGTACCAAGTGGGAAAGTAATAATAAAGTACTTCTGCAAATGGCTGAAGAGGTGAGAAGGTTTTACGTTAACGGTGAATGCTCATATATTCCAGTTTTAAGGCAGGCTGGGTATTTGCTAAAGTAACTTCAGGTGTGATTATTAAAGTTTGATTAGTTTTCTGCAGTGAGTTAGGTTGTGTTCAGTGTGATATGGAAACTTCTTTGCCCAACTAATTTTGTTAAACATAGCGCTAAAGTATGTAGATTTTGCTTTCTGCTATAGTAAATGAGTGTATGCCAACTAAAGGTTTGTGACGCCTGGTATGCTGCTTCCCTCACAGTTATCGATTCATTAAATCTAGGGTGTGGCCCAATAATTTGCATTTCTAACAAGTAGTTGTGTAAAGCATAATTATGTTGCTGGCTCAAAAGCCACAACTTTAGAGTCTCTCCTCTTCGATACAGACAACTTTTTTTCAAATTTCCTGTGGGGAGAACACCAACTTGTGACTCGATTGCTTCTTTGCCCTGACTTATTCTTTCCAAAAGACAACAAACTATGTTTTTGTCAGACTTATAAATAAAGCTGAAATGTATCCCAAGTACAATTAGCACATTTCACACGTCCATAAACTTGATAGGGCTAGTTTATGACAGAAAATAAAACACGAAGGCTCTAAAATGGTGGAATAGAAGGAAAATTGTTCATGTTTCTGGCATCTTAAGTTAAGATGCTGGATTTTCTTACTACTTGACACAGTCATGAAGTACATTTGGGTTACCTAATGTTTGTACTCCTTCAGAATAGTTATACATATCAGTATTCAGTAAGGTCCAAAAGATGAAAATAAGTAGTTTCCAGGGTTGCTGGGATTACTTAATTTTGTAAATGGTAATCGAATTTGTATTTACATATGCAGAGGTTGCTAACGTTCTCTCTTTTTTCCCCCCCAGAAAACTATTCGTGATAAACAGTACAAATCTTCTCAAATGAAGCTGGAACGGTTAGAGAAGCTGTTGAGAGCTCTTCAAGTGGAAAAAAATGATCTCAGTCAGAAAGTGGAAGCCTTGAAAGAGCAGGGCCCTGTGAAAGCAGCAGATGTAGATGTAGCAACAACTGGGATAGAGCCCTGTACTACTGTTGATTCTCAGAAAGACTTGAAGCCTTCCTCCACAGGACCTCCAGGAATCTGCTTGCAGGATGAGGAAATGAAAACCAAATGCAGTTCCAAAGACCCTTTCCACACGATCTCTTCTGGGCATTGATTCAGTTGATGTAGTGACGAGTGCTTCATGTATTGAGATGCACTTTGTATATAAGTTTTCCATAGCTTTTAGAATAGGTTTTCTGATGAAAGGTTTCTACTTCTGCATTTCCTTAGAACTATTGAACTGTGTGGTACACACAAGTGCCTAGCAGTCTTGCGTTGTTTGATGTATACATTTCTACAGCTGTATTTCCTATCTGCCTTCTTTTCCCCTTCATCAAAATATGTCTACTCATTGCCTTATGGTTTTAGTGTTATCACTTAGTGTGCTTATTGCCTTATCTCTGGGTCTTGCACCTAATTACAGTTAAACTTAGATTTGTTCCAACAGTGGCTCCCTATGTGAAAAGCAAAACTAATTCAAACTATCTAGTCCACTAACAAAAGAACAAGCCATATAAAAAATGATTAGTTTAGTTTATTGGATCATTTTAATGCCATCTAAAATTAAGATGAGTATGGGGTATGAAACAAGAATAGTATGTTGGATTCGTATGGGCTTTTTTAATAATATTTTTTAACACTCGACAAATTGATGTGACTGCCAAATCCCAAAGTAGGGGCAGGTTGTGTATATGAAGATGCCATTTATGGAGAAACTGGGGCTTGCAGGCAAGTCAGTGGACAAATAGGCTCAATATTCACATGTCCCAAAACGTCTTACTGCTTTAGTTTGTGTTAGATAGATGTCTAAGGAAAAATAATTGGTAACGAGTATCTGCATTTAGAATGGTCAAATTTTCAAACATGATGGTTTCATTCCTTACTTATTTCAATGCCTAAAAGCTACATTTTTTTCTTTCAAAGATTTTATTTATTTATCTTTAGAGGGGAGGGGAAGGAGAGAAGAGAAGGAGAGAAATATCAATGTACGGTTGCCTATCGCGAGTCCCCTACCGGGAACTGGCCTGCAACCTAGGCATGTGCCCTGACAGGGAATCGAACTGTGATCATGTGGTTCGCAGGCCCATGCTCAATCCACTGAGTTATACCAGCCAGGGCAAAAAAAGCTACGTTTTTTTTATTTTGGTGTTCCTCTCACACTTACAATCTAAAATTGGTTAAAGATGCAAAATTATCTACCAGGGAAAAGAGCCAAGAATCTAAGTAAAGTATAAACTTCCTCGATAATCAACAGTCCAGACAGAATAGGAAATGTACATGAAATCTGACTAAATAATTATGCCAACATTAGCAGAATCAAAACATCTCACCCCCACCCCCACAACAAGCTGTTATGAGTACCTCCCTTAGCTATCAAATGAAATTTGGGGCCCAACTCCGCAGAGAAATGAGGATATGTGTCAGAGTTATAATTCGACTTGGAATTGATCCTAGTGATCAGATTGTGCAGGACCCAGCTGCTGCTAAGCTTTTAACACTTTACAAAGATAGTTCTGTGTCCCATCACACTTCTTTGTCACCTGTTTTGTGTGGAAGGTAAATCTTGGATTGAGAGCAATATGGTTGACAGAACTTGGTCTATCTATTCTTTTGGCTGTACTGGGTGTATTAGATAATATTGTGTGAAATAAGACATTAAAAGGATCTAGCTTGTTTGAGGAGCTTTTGTTTCCTTCTTACCAAGTGGAGAAAGGCAGGGCCCGGTGGGGACCTGATGAAAACCATTTTCTTCTAAATGACCTGAAGCACGCCCAGGATCTACTGTATTCTTCAACTGAAGTTGGCAAACCCGGACTTAAGTGGCTAGTGCTGGCTTTATGAGGGTAGTTGAACAAGTCTCAAATATTTGATATCTGACCCTTTGGCAACCCTTGTTTGAAAACACCGTATCTCACCCAGGAAAGGTTTACATGCCACAATCAATTAAATTGTGAGCATTTGCGCCATTCTGTGGGAAGTTCTGGAGTTGTAAAATTTATAGTGGTAGTGGGTTCCAATGTAGGGAAATCAACATGGGTGTGAAAGAGAAGGCCATTTCGTATTCAGATGTACAGAAATACATTACGTGATTCATGAGACATTTTTCTAGTTATTAGTGACTAAGGACATATAGTCACTACCATAAGACATAGTGACTCTTATTACACCTGTCATCACGGTTCATTTCCTTAGGGCTCATTTTCAGAAATAGCTACCTCTTTCAGACCATAAATGAAAATAACCAAAAGAAAAAACAAAAAGAAAGGGATGCAGTACTACCTACACTGCCTGATTTTTACAGCTCACGCATCCTTCATAGATGTAACTAGATCGATGAGGCAGTCTTACTTTGTTTTACAAAGACATTTTGTACAGATTTTTAACTAATGCAAATTTTATTTTATCTTCTATGTTAAGGTTTAGTCTCCATGTAATGATTAACTTAATAGCCTCTGTGTATTCTTTACATTTAATGACTTTAATTGTATGACCCTCAAGTTCAAACACAATTTTTGTAAACAGCTGACTTCTCCGGTTTTATAGCACAATTTGGATAAGCAGTGGGTAGAGGAACATACCCTCAGTTTGTCTGGCAAAAGTCACTTAGCTGGACTCTCAGCATATAAAAAGCTAGAAGAATAAGGGTTTTATTTGTTGTTGTTGTTATTTTAACCTTCCTAAAATTATGAGAATTACAGCCACAGCTCTTTCTTTTTGATATTTGAAAACTTTCCTTAAAGTATTAGGGGATAGCATGGTGCTAGAAACATTTGCACAGAAACATGAATATACATGCTATAAATCATATGGTTTTTAAATTTTATTTTCAAATATACTTCTCCCTAGTTTATTGTGCTGACATTAGTTAATAAAGTTATGTAGCCTGGAGGTGTGCAGTTCTTGTAAAACACCATCTGTGTATGTTGTGACATACACCACATGTTGGTGTCTTCTCCACCACAAGTCAATTCTCCTTCCATCCCCATTTATCACCCTTTACCCTCTTTTACCTTCCCCACCCCACTTTTCCTCTGGCAGTTATTTTACTCTTGTCTCTGTCTGTTACCAGGTGTTTTATTTTATTTTTTTGCTTTTGCTTCAGAAACTTCACCTGTTTCACCCAGCCCCCGAATCCCAACCCCTCTGACAGCTATCAGTCTGTTCTTTATATCCATGCATCTGCTTCTCTTTCGTCTATTTTGTTCATTATACTCTATATATGACTGAGATCATATGGTACTTGTCTTTCTCTGACCGGCTTATTTCACTTAGGATTGCGCTCTCCAAGTCCACCCATGCTATTGTGAAAAGTAAGCAAAATTCTATGTTCTAGCTGAACAGCCTGGGAGGAGGCTGATAATTTGTTCAAGCGCCCAGTTTAGGCACACATGAATAGAGGTCAAGAGTAATGTAATGGCTCCAGATCAAGGTGAAGTCACATGCTGTTTGTTTTTTACTGCCTGGCTTATTTCACTCAGCATAATGCTCTCCAGTTTCAACAATGCTGTCACAAAGGATCCCATCTCTTGTTTGCTATGCCATAGCAGTTTTGGGATCGACTCCTTGATGGGTGGACCCCAGTGGTATGTGCTTAGGCTGTTTCCAGCACACACAGAAAAAAAAAAAAAACAAAATATAGCAACAAATATATCCACCTCCCCCTCCTCAAGTGTGGCACACCTAGCCAATCTTCTGAGAAACTGAGCAAACAGCCAATGGTAACCCAAAATATATGATGATTGGAGACCAAAAATTGTAGAGGACATTGAAAACTCAGAGGGTATGGAGACTTTTCCATGACAGTAAGATCCTTGGGACCAGCTTGGAAACCAGGTGCAGCCCCAGACCCTGTGTCCACTGGATCTGCCACGGGTTTCCCAAGAGGAAGCCAGGGCAAGGGCTCCCGCCCCTGCTAAACAAGGTTTGAGCAGCACTGGGCCCTCCCACCTTCTTTCCCAAGTAACCAACAAGGGCCCTGGTTACTTGAATTTGCAGGGGAGGAGTAAGGATGAAGTAGCAAGCATCCAGGGGTAATGTGTACCCTCTGAGACTGTGGACATTGGCTGAGAAGAGTTGGGCCTGAGGGACCCTGACCAGAATACTCCTAGGTCTGGTTGGTGAGCTTGGCTGTGGGAGAGTCCAGGCACGTATTTGGAGAGGCAGGCTTGAACAGGAGAGATTATTCAAAAGCAAAAAGAGAGGAAAGAGGCAGTCAAAGGCTGTTTGGGGAATTTTCCTGTAGCAGCTGCCCCTGGCCTCCTGGATCCCTGCCCAGGCCAGCTGCATGGTGCTCCTGCAGTGGCACAAAAGGTCCCAAGCTCACACCCAAAGCCTAGGGGAAGGTGAGAACCCACACTTGTGGAACTGATTGCTGCCCCTCAAGCCCGAGTAGCCCTGGCCAAGTTCTCATGCCAACAGCCATGGCTTGGAGTGCACCTGGCCCTGTCTCCCAGAGACACCTCGAACCCAACCCCTGCACCCTGTGGGAAGCCACAGAGGGGCACGCCATTTGTTCCACAAGTGTGCACCTGCACTCACAGCAACAACCATGGTGGTACCCCTGCCTTGCAGGGCCAACTGGCTCTCTGAGAGGATGCCTAAGGCATACCTGCAGAGGAAAACTGCAGGGTTCAGGGAGTCAGCAATCCCAGAAAGACTTAACTCAGTTTGTGGGGGAGGAGCTGAACTAGCCCGAAGAAACTCTTTAAGTCCCTAGCATCTAGGACAACAAAGAACAAGAAGGAGGCCTATGAACTGCTCCCAGTAGGTGCACCTCAAGATCAGCACCACTGCTGGACTGAAGGTAGATGCTAGGCATACATGGGACCTGGGGGCATGTCATCAAACTGAGGAACTGGGCTGGAGGATGGGCAAACATGTAGAGTGTGGGTAAGGAAGGAAGAAAAATCCTAGTGAGCCTGCTGCAGCCAGGATGACCAGCAGCACTGGCCTGGCCAGTTTGAAGCCAGCAAGAGACTTTTTAAGTAATTTGTTTTTCCTTTCTTTTAAATAATTCCTTTCTTTTCTTTGTTTAATTCCTCCTTCCTTTCTTCCTTCCCTTCTCTTTTATTCCTCTTGCCCTCCTTCCTTGTTTTTTTCTTTTAAATTACCACAAGTAAGATAATAAAACTTGGAGCTGTAAAGAACCAGAGTTGGACCCCTAGAGGCGTCATGCCAATAGTTGAGACAGTGAGACAAATTTCACTTTGCAAGTTATTGTATATTTGTATTATTCTTTTCATTATTACATCTGTTAGTTTACTCATATTTTAGTAGTTCTCTTCTTTTTGTATAGTCTTCACTTGGCTTGTTAAATTGCATTGTTTCACTTGTTCTGCCTGCCAGAGTACATTTTTAATTTTCTGTCTTCCACTTCACTTGTGTTCCAATAGCACACTAGTCCAGTTCCTTTAGTCCCTATTCTTATTATCCACATCACAGAGATTCTGTCATATGATATGTGATCCACTTCTGTTGTGAATAATTTCTGTTCCATACAATTGTAAATTCTACACCGCAACCCTCCGAGATCTTAGCCCACCTCACTGTTTCCTGAATTTTATTACTGTTGTGGTTAACTCTATTCTCTCACAAACTAACCTATACTCTATCCTTTGCTCTCACTTTACCTCACAGTCTGACCTCCCACAAGTTCAATGCTTTCTAGATCCAACTCACAATAATTCCCTACCCCTAAGAATAGTCACACCCTTTTCCCACACTTTCTAAAAAGTGGCAAGTTGGCTGAAACTTCATGGTTAACTCAATACATATCCAAAGGACCTCCTATCTCTTATCCAGAGGATGGTACTTTAAATACTATAAAGTACACTCCTGCTGTCATAAACCATTTTACTTTCGCCTTCCAAATGTTCACACACACACACACACAAAAAAAAAAAAACAGGTGGAAGCTATGAACACCATTATACCTGCCAGGAGAGGAAACCCACAAGCAAAAGAACCACCAACAAATAACAATGGTAGAAGTTGAAAGAGGGAGTGGAAGTCACACTAACCTCCACCCAGGACCGATCTAAAAATATGATTAAATGGTAGAGAAATTACCCAGAATAAACTACTGAACAAGAGTGAGAGAGAAGTCACAAAACCACATACACACACAGGATCAGCTTCAACTCAACCTGTCCACACCTGCACATCCTGATACAGGGCTAGGTGGGTTGAGTGACCTTTAGTTAGTCAGCTGGAGCAAAGAATCCACCAAAGAAAGACCCAATTTGCCCTGGCTGGCGTAGCTCAGTGGATTGACCGCGGGCCTGCGAACCAGATGATCGTGGTTCGATTCCCAGTCAGGGCACATGCCTGGGTTGCAGGCCAGTTCCTTGCAGGCTAACTACCAGCAGGGGACGCATAAAAGGCAACCATACATTGATGTTTCTCTCCCTCTCTCCTTCCCCTCTAAAAATAAATAAATAAATAAAATCTTTAAAAAAAACTTAAAAAAAAAAGAAAGACCCAATTTGATAAGAAGGAAGTCAATTATTTATAATTGTATGGAACACAAATTGCTGGAAACACAGAGGGTCAAAATGAAGGTGACACATAAGGAGCCCAGCCCAAAATACATAACAGTTAAAATGACCAACACCAGAGATAAAGAGAGAATCTTCAAGGCAGCAAGGAAAAAATAGGAAGTCACATGCAAGGGAGCTTCAATAAGGCCAGCAGCTGACTCCTAAATGAAAACACTACCAGCCAAAAGTAGAAGCAAGAAATATTGTATGTAATGAAAATCAGAGGCTTGCAAGAAAGACTACTTTATCCAGTGAGGCTCTCAATAAAAATGGAAGGCCAAATAATGAGCTCCCCAGATAATTGAATCCTCAAAAAATATACCTTCTCCAAACAAGGCCTGCAAGACATGCTAAAGTTTCTGTTTTAAGAACCAGAATTAAGAAAAAATGCAAGAGAGAGAGGAACACAGGTATGAAAAAACAGCAATGAGAAGGTACCTATAAAAATAACCTGAAATATAAATGGGTTAAATGCTCCCATCAAAAGACACAGAGTAGAGATTCTGGGGAAGATGGCGGTGGAGTAGGACAAAGGATTTCGCTTCTCTCCATGCACCGGAGAAGGACCTGGCTGATCTGCTGAAGAGCACAGCAGATGCCAAACTGGGACCCAGCATATAAGAAGGCAGGACTCCAGAGACTGGAGTGGACACTGAATGACCAGAGGTTGAGGAGAGGAGACAACCACAGATCAACAAGGTACGAGAGAGGTAGTGGCGGGCCCCCGGCCAGGCCGAGCCAGGGCCCTGGTCGGCCGCCCAGGTCTCTGAGAGCTGAGGGTGGGCAACACCGTCTCTGGGAGAGAACTGGTCACCGGGACCACCCCCATCTGGCAGGGCGCAGGTTGGAAAACACCATAAGAGATTGGTCTGCCAGTACTGGCAGAGAGAGGAGTGAGCATTCAGAAGCAAACCAGAAAGCTCCGAAAACCTGTGGAGTCAGGTTGCTGGCTTGGGAGAACTGAGAGTTGCCAGAGCATTCCCTGCTTCGAGGGGCCCCTGCCTGCCTGCAAGCAGTCCCGGGGGTCTTGGGCTGCTGGCAAGGCCTCCAGAAGTGGGTCAGTTGTGAACTCCATCCCTACTCAGCTGGCACAGACCAGCTCCATCCCTGCTCAGCTGGCACAGACTAGGAGACAGTGTGAGTCAAGCATTGATCTTTGGCTTGACCGGCTGCAAGTCATGCGCGCCTTCCCAGTCCCCGAGTGGCCCTGCCATCCCCAGCGCCTGTTCCTTCAGCCGTGAGCGCCTTCCTGGCCCCCCAGCTCCATTGACCACTGGTCCCGCGCACCTTCTGGGCCCCCGGTTTCATTGACCGCGGGGAGCGCGCACCTACCCGGCCCCCCGGCTTCGTCGACCACTGGTCCCCTGCACCTTCTCAGCCCCCTAGGGACCCGCACCACTGCCGGTGCCTGCTCCTTCAGCCGCTCCTTCAGCCGCAAGCGCCTTCTGGGCCCCTGAGGGGCCCCACGCAGGCCGTCTACTCGGGGAACTGCCAGTCGCCCATGCTTTTCCGGTGGGGCGGGTCTGCGCTGACCCTCGGCTTGGGGAATTGAGAGTTGCCCAGGTGATCCCTGTGGCACAGGACCTGCACCGGCTGTCGAATAAATTCGGGAAGTCTCTGGCTGTTGGCTGGGCCCCTGGAAGAGAGCCAGTCTCCAGCTTCCCCCTACTCAGTCAGCGCAGACAGGGAAACACAGGGAAGCACAGGGAGTCAGGCTGTTGCTGTTGGTTTAGGAGAATTGTGAGTTGCCCTGTGTATTTAGCCACAACACAGGGAAATGTCCACACCCAAGCCTACAAGAACAAGAAAGCCAGGCTGGGAGCATGCACCCTCATGTCAGACCAGGGCTCGGAAGCCTGGGAGAAAATCCGCTCTCAGTAGGGCGCAGGTGAGAGGCGCCAGTCTGGATCTTGGGGGGGTACTGACAAGACCAGTTGAGTGTACCAAGGTGCGAGAAGAGCCACAAAAACAGCCCCTCAGGCTGCCGCAGTTAGTGAGACCAGACGGTTTGACTCGCTGGACACCAACCAGAGGAGTAGTGGGAGCAGAGAATACCAAGATACCTACAGGAGACTGCACCACTGAATTCCACAGGTATCCTCCACAGAAGTTCACGCCATAAACTCAGGGTACCAGAACAGATCAATCTAAGAGCTGAGGCCAATGAGAAGAGCAGCACAAACAATGGGGAGACAAAGAAACAATCCCCAAATGAAAGAAAAGGAGGAAGCCTCAAAAAGAATGTTAGATGAAATAGAGGCAAGTCAGCTATCAGATGTGGAATTCAAAGCACTGGTTATCAGGAAATTCAAAGAGCTTACAACGAGCTACCAGAAACTACAGGGGAGCTACAATGAACTCTCCGAAAACTATACTAGCATGAAAAAGGACATAGAAACCATGAGCAAAGGCCAAGACGAAATGAAAAATAAAATTTCTGAATTGAAGAACACAGTAGAAGGTATGAAGAGTAGGATTGATGAGGTGGAGGACCGCATAAGCGAGCTCAAAGACAGGGTGGAAAGAAACTCCTAGATGGAAGAGGTAATGGAAAAGAGAATCAGAAAAAATGAGGAGAGTCTGAGAGAAATGCAAGACAATATGAAACGTAATAATAGCTGAATAATAGGAATACCAGAAGGGGAAGAAGAAGAACAAGGGATAGAAAACCTACTGGAAAGAGTAATAACGGAAAATTTTCCTAAGATGAGGGGAGAGAAAGTCACACGAATGCAGGAATCGCAGAGAGTCCCAGGCAGGTGACCCAAAGAGGCCTACTGCAAGACACATCATCATTAAAATTGCAAAACTCCAGGACAAAGAGAGAATCCTAAAGGCAGCAAGGGAGAAAAAGGAGGTAACATACAAAGGGGTCCCAATAAGGTTGGCTAATGACTTCTAACAGAAACATTCCAAGCAAGAAAAGAATGGCAGAAAATATTCCAAGTAATGAGAAACAGAGGCCTACAACCAAGACTGCTTTATCCAGCAAGGCTCTCAATCAAGATAAAAGGCGAATAAAGAGCTTCCAAGACAAAAGAAGTCTAAAAGAATATGCCTCTACAAAACCGGCTCTACAAGAATTACTAAAAGGGCTGCTTTAAGGAATGGAAGGAAAAGAGAGAGACAAAGAGTAACACAGGTACATAAATGGCAATGAATAAGTACCTTTCCATAATAACCTGAAATGTAATTGGATTAAATGCACCAATTAAGACACATAGAATAGCTGAATGGATAAGAAAGCATGACCCGCACATATGCTGCCTACAAGAGACCCACCTGAGGACAAAAGACCACCACAGATTGAAAGTGAAAGGATGGAAACAAATTTTCCAAGCAAATGGACATGAAAAAAAAGCCGGGGTAGCAATCCTCATATCAGACAAAATAGACTTCAAAAAAAAGAAAAGGCTATAAAGAGAGACCCAGAAGGTCACTTCATAATACTCAAGGGAAGCATCCACCAAGAAGACATTAACATCATAAATATATATGCACCCAACACAGGAGCACCCAAATATATAAAGAAAATCCTAGAAGACCTCAAGAAAGATATTGACATCAACACAATTTTAGTAGGGGATTTTAACACCCCACTGTCAAAAATGCACAGATCTTCCAAACAAAATATCAACAAAGATATAGCAGCATTAAATGACACTCTAGAAGAAATGGACCTAATAGATATATATAGAGCCATCCATCCCAAAGAAGCTAAATACAGTTTCTTTTCAAACGCACATGGAACATTCTCAAAGATAGATCACATGATAGGACACAAAACCAGTCTCAACAACTTCAGGAAAATAGAAATCATACTAAACATCTTCTCTGATCACAAGGGACTGAAACTGGAAACCAACCCCACAGGAAAAAAACCAAAACGCCCAAAATCATGGAGACTGAATGGTAGGCTATTAAACAATGAATGGGTCAAGATTGAAATTAGGGAGGAAATAAAAAAACTTCTTGAAACTAACAAAAATGAACTCACCACAACCCAGAACTTATGGGACACAGTGAAGGCGGTCCTGAGAGGGAAGTTCATAGCGATACAGGCTCACCTAAAGAGGATAGAAACATTTCAAACAAAAAACCTAACCCGACGCCTGCAAGAACTCAAGGAAAAACAACAAAGACAGCCCAGAGCGAGTAGAAGGAAGGAAATAACCAAGATCAGAGCAGAATTAAGTGACATAGAGACTAAAAACACAATTCTAAAGATCAATGAATCCAGGAGTTGGTTTTTTGAAAAGATAAACAAAATAGACAAATATTTAAGTAGGCTCATCAAGAAAAGAAGAGAGAGGACCCGAATAAACACAATCAGAAATGAAAGAGGAGAGATTACAACTGATACCACAGAAATAGCAGGGATTGTAAGAAATTACTATGCAGAACTGTATGCCAAGAAATTGGAAACCCTAGGTGAAATGGACACATTTCTAGAAAAATATAATCTTCCAAAACTCAATGAAAAAGAAGCAGAAAACATGAACAGGCCAAAAACAGCAAATGAAATTGAAGCAGTAATCAAAAAACTCCAATCACACAAAAGCCCTGGACCAGATGGTTTCACAGGAGAATTCTATAAAGCTTTTAAGGAAGAGCTAACCCCTATTCTTCACAGACTATTCAAAAAAAAATCCAAAAGGAGAGAAAACTCCCCAACTCTTTTTATGAAGCCAGCATCACCCTAATTCCAAAGCCAGATGGAGACACAACAAAGAAAGAAAATTACAGGCCAATATCACTGATGAACATAGATGCTAAAATCCTCAATAAAATATTGGCAAATCGCATCCAACAATACATCAAAAATATCATACACCACGACCAAGTGGGATTCATCCCAGGGATGCAAGGATGGTTCAATATATGCAAATCAATAAATGTAATACACCAAATAAACAAAGGCAAAGACAAAACTCACATGGTCATATCAATGGAAGCGGAAAAAGCTTTTGATAAGGTACAACACCCATTTATGATAAAGGTACTCAGAAAAATGGGAATAGACAGAGCATTCCTCAACATAATAAAGGCCATATCTGAAAGACCTACAGCCAACATCATACACAATGGGCAAAAACTAAAAGCTTTTCCACTAAGATCAGGAACAAGACAAGGTTGCCCACTTTCACCACTTCTATTCAATATAGTATTAGAAGTTCTTACTGCAGTGATCAGACAAGAAAATGAAAAAAAAAAGACATCCAAATTGGAAAGGAGGAAACAAAACTGGCATTGTTTGCAGATGACATGATAGTGTACTTGGAAAACCCTATAGCCTCTACCAAAAAACCGCTGAAACTAATAAATGAATTTGGCATAACGGGGATACAAAGCCAATATCGTGAAATCAAAGGCATTGTTGTATACCAACAATGAAGCAGCAGAAGCAGAAATCAGGGAAAAAATACCATATGATATAGCAAAATGAAAAATAAAATATCTGGGAATAAACCTAACCAAGAATGTAAAAGACCTGTATGCAGAAAACTACACAACACTGAAAAAAGAAATCGAGGAAGACACAAAGAAATGGAAACATATACCGTGTTCATGGATTGGAAGAATTAATATCATCAAAATGTCCATACTACCCAAAGCAATTTATAGATTCAATGCACTACCTATTAAAGTACCAATGGCACATTTCACAGACATAGAACAAACACTTCACAAATTTATGTGGAACCAGAAAAGACCCCGAATAGCAGCTGCAATGTTAAGAAAGAAGAACAAAGAAGGAGGGATCACAATACCTGATATCAAACTGTATTACAAGGACATTGTAATCGAAACAGCCTGGTACTGGCACAAAAAAACAGGCACATAGACCAATATAATAGAACAGAGAGCCCAGAAATAAACCCAATTCTCTACAGTCAATTAATATTCAACAAGGGTGGGGGGGGATAACATAAAATGGAGTAAAGACAGCCTTTTCAACAAATGGTGTTGGGACAACTGGACAGCCACATGCAAAAAAATGAAACTTGAGCACCAACTTACACCATACACCAAAATAAATTCAAGGTGGATAAAAGACTTAAATATTAGCTGTGAAACCATTAAAGCCCTAGAGGAGAGCATTGGCAAGAAAATCTCAGATAGTCCAAGCAGCAATATTTTTACCGATACCTCCCCTAGAGCAAGGGATATAAAGGAAAGAATAAGCAAATGGGATCTCATCAAAATTAAAAGCTTCTGCATGGCTAAGGAAAACAGTATCAAGATAAAAAGAGAAGCAACAGCTTGGGAAAACATATTTGCCAATGATACCTCAGATAAGGGTTTAATCTCCAAAATATACAAAGAACTCACTCGACTCCACTCAAAGAAGACAAGCAACCCGATTAAAAAATGGGCAGAGGACTTGAACAGACATTTCTCCAAGAAGGACATACAGAGGATCCAGAGACACATGAAAAGATGCTCGATATCACTATATATCTGAGAGATACAAATTAAAACCACACTGAGATACCTCTTAACACCAGTCAGATTGGCTATCATAAACAAAGAAACAAACAACAAGTGCTGGAGAGGTTGTGGGGGAAAGGGGACTCCAGTTCACTGTTGGTGGGATTGCAGACTGGTACAACCACTATGGAAAATAGTATGGAATTTTCTAAGAAAACTAAAAATGAATGTGCCTTTTAACCCAGCAATTCCACTCTTGGGATTATATCTAAGAACCCTGAAACACCAATCCAAAAGAACCTATTCACCTCAATGTTCATAGCAGCACAATTCACAATAGCCAAGAGTTGGAAGCAATCTTGATGCCCACCGGTAAATGACCTGATCAAAAAACTATGGTACATTTACACAATGGAATTCTATGCAGCAGAAAAGAAGAAGGAACTACTACCCTTTGCAACATCATGGATGGAACTGGAAAGAATTATGCTGAGTGAAATAAGCTAGGCGGTGAAAGACAAATATCATATGATCTCACCATTAACAGGAATCTAAACAAACCAAACAAGCAAGCAAAATACGACCAATGACACTCAAATATGGAACAGGCTGTCAGGGTCCAGAGTAGAGAGGGGAGAGAATCATAGGGGAAAAGGGAATGGACTCACATGAACAAATATAAAGGACACATGGACAATAAGTAAGAGTGGGGGGTGGAAAGGGGAGGGAGGCAGGGAGCATGGGGTGGGGGGTGGGCAGGGTTGGGAATTAAGACAGAAACCTGTACTTGAACAAGAATTAAATAAAAATTATATTTAAAAAAGACACAGAGTAGCTGAATGAATAAGAACACGTGACCCACCCATGTGCTGCCTGCACAAGACCCACCTCTGAACAAAAGAACTACACAGATTGAAACTGAAGTGCTGGAAACAAATATTCCAAGAAATGGACAGGAGAAAAGAGTCAGGGTAGCAACACTTACATCATACAAAATACAATTCAGAAGAAGAGCCATAAATAGAGACTCAGAAGGTCACCCCATAATACCCAAGGGAAGAACTCATCTAGAAGAAACAAACATTTAAACACATATGCACCCAAAGTGGAGCTCCCAAACAAATAAGGAAAATCCTAGGGAACTTCAAGAAATATGTTGACAGCAACACTCTTATACTAGGGGATTTTCATAGTCCATTGTCAAAAATGGACAGATCTTGCAAACAAAATATCAACAAAGACATTGTGGCATTGAACAATGCATTTGGTGAAACGGAATTAACTAATGTACAAAAAGCCTCTATTCCCCCAAAACAAAATTCACTTTCTTTTGAAATGTGCACGGAGCATCTTCAAAGATAGACTACCTGATAGGACACAAAACCAGCCTCAACAAATTCAAGTAAATTGAAACCAGATAAAGCATTTTCTCTGACCACAAGGGACTCAATCTAGAAAACAACCTCAAGGAAAAAAAAAAAACACACACACACAAACACTCCAACACATGGAGATTGAATGCCATGCTATTACACAATTAATGGGTCCAGAACAAGATTAGGGTTAAAATAAAAATGTTTCTGCTAAAAAAAAAATGCACTGACAACAATCCAAAACTTACAGTGATACAGAATAACAGCAGCCAAGTGTTGCTATGTCTGCTGCCTTATAGGAAAGACATGTCTCAATGCCAGAGATTTGTGAAAAGGAAAGGAAATGTTTATTTAATGCCACACAGACTTAAAGTAGTGACCCTGTGTCTTCCTTTAAAATATCAGAGATTTTTAGGTTATGTACCGACATAACACACACAGTGCTTCCTTATCCTCCTGCCCTAATGTGAGTGTAGGTACCGTCAGTCAGGAAAAGAAACAAACGTCCAGGATTCAGACTCCTGCGACCATCCACTGCGTTGCTGTCCAGGCAGGGTCTTTAGTTAATCCAAAGCCATGTGGCGCTCTCTCATGGTCTGCTGGCAATAGTTTTTTGTACCCATTTTCCAGGTAATGTTTCTCTTGCTTCCCTTGCCATATGGACAAAAGCAGCACCTTGAACCCACGTAGTCCTCTTCTACCAAAACCGCAACAGTCTGCACCACAGCCAAATCATGTGGTTCTCTTTTCCTGGCAGGGCTAAGAGAGCAAACTTTATGGCACTCTGGCAAATTCTCTCTCTGGCAAAACCCCACTCTAGCAAAGCCTCACAGCACTCTCTCTTCTTACATGGCTCCAGGGGTGCCCACTCTGGAAAAGCCACATGCTATTCTCTCCAATGGCTGTCATGTCTGGGTTTAAATCCCCAAAATGATCTTCCTCTGTACCCCATTCCCAACTCTTCCTAAAATGAACTACACCTGTCAGCCTTTTTGTATTATTCCAAGTTTACCAGGCTCCCATCCTGAATCTGGGCAGGTATGGCCCCATGTCTTGGCATCAATCTTCTCCAAGCTCCCACACATGTGGTGTAACTCGAGGGATCTGTCAGATAGTAAATCTTGGGGTGGAGTCCCTTCCATCCCCTTGGCTCAGAGGATGGCCCCAGCTATTTAACATATCTAAGCGACCCGTCATAGGCTATAGATATGTTAAACAACCATGCCATGGATTAGCTTCAAGGCTGTGGCTGTGCAAAACAATCCTGCATGCTCCTACTTCATGTGTCCCTTCCCCTAACTCACCTGTGCAGGAAGGGGTAAGGACATCTTATATGTCTTTCTAATATTTCCTAGACAAATTGGTTTTGGACAACATTCCAAATCCCAATTGGGGGCCTCTCTCTTGGCTGCATCCTGTTTTAATGCGACATAGTGAAATCACTTTTGTGATGGAAGCTCATATCAGTACAGTCCTACATAAAAAAGATAGAAACATTTCAGATAAACAACCTAACACTATGCCTACAAGAACTCAAGGAACAACAGCAAAGACAGCTCGCAGCCAGTAGAAGGAAGGAAATAATCAAGATCAGAACAGTATTAAACTACATAAGACACTAAAAGTCTAATTCTCTCAATTAATCCCACAGTGGCCCTTTGAAATGAAAAACAAAATTGACAACCCTTTAAGTAGACTCACTGACAAAAAAGAGAGAGAGGACCCAAATAAACACATTCAGAAATAAAAGAGGAGACACTACAATTTATGCCACAGAAATACAAAGCACCGTAAGAAATTAATCCAAAACACTATATGTCAACAAATTGGAAAACCTAGCTGGAATGGACAAAATGTAGAAATACATAACCTTCCAAAACTGAATGAAGAAGAAGCAGAAAGCCTGAACAAAGCAATAATACCTGATGATATTGAAGCTATAATCAAGATCCTACCAACACAGATGGAGCTGGATCAGATGGTTTCACAGAAAAATTTTACATAGCATTTAAAGAAGAGCTATCCTGTGTTTTTCACAGATAATTTCAAAAATCCAAGAATGAGGAAGACTCCCACACTATTTCGATGCTGCTGGCATCATCCAAATATCTAAAATGCATAAACAAAAAGCATAGAATAAAGTCTTCAGGACAATATCTTCAGTGAACATAGGCACTGAGTGCTAAACCATACATTGGGAAACTTCTTCCAGCAATAGGTTAAAAAGGTCATACACAATGATCAAGAGGGATTCACACTTAGGATGAAAGGATGGTAGTGTAAGAGCCAATCAGCAAATGAAGTACATTGCATTGTAAATACAAGAGGGCAAAATTACATGATCATGGCAATAAATTGAGAAAGAGCATTTGATAAAGCACAGCATGTATCCATTGGGAAAAACTCTTAAGCAATTGGCAATGGAGGGCGCATTCCTAAACATACTAAAGGCCACATTTGAGAAAACTATAGGCAACATGAAGCTCAAAGGTCAAAGCCTTGCAACATTCCTACTAAGATCAGGAATATTGCAAGGATGCCAGCTTTCACCACTGCTATTGAACATATGATTGGAAGTTTTAGCCACAGCAGTCATATAAGAAAAAAAGGCAGAGAAGTGACCCAATTGGAAAGGAGAAACCAAACCTGTCATTGTTTGCACATGACATGAGAGTGTACATGGCAGATCCTGTAGACACCAAAAAATTTATGAAACCAGAGAAGTCAATTTCTCAAAAAAGCAAAAGGCAAAGTCAATATTGAGAAATCAAGGGCATCGTTGTATGAATATAATGAAACCTCAAGTAGAGAAAAAGGGGAAGGAATGCGATTTGATAAAACAGCAAGGGAACTAAATTACCTAGGACTGGATATAAGCAAAGATGTAAATGCCCTATACTAAGAAAAGTAGAAACACTGAGGAAAGAATTGAATGAATACTCACACAAATGGAAGCATGTCCGATGCACACGGATTGGAAGAATTCACATCAACAGAATGTGCTTTCATCTTAAAGCCAATTATTGCTGCTGTATGGCCGTAGCAGGGTCCAGGGGTTCCCGAAAGGTGGGTAGGGCGTTGGCGATGGGAGACAGATGACGACAATGTGACTCAGGACAGTGAAGCTCCGTTCCATTTATTACAAGTAGAAGCATGTTTTTATATTTTCATTTTTGGTAATGATTAACATTTGTGGTTAGGTGAAGCAGAAAATTTTCTGCTCAGAATCAAAAAATTAAAAATAGCTGTATGTACAGAGTTTGAATATCTCTCTGTTTATATTAAAGTTCTCAGAAGTTGTCATGGGCAAAGGGATACACTAGATTGAGTATAAGGCCTTTGTGATGTCTAACTTAGCTATCTATCTTCTCTGTCTAAAATATTTCTCTATGTACTGTGGACTCTGACTCCCTGGTAATTGTTTCTATGTATTTAGTTTGTAATAGCTAAATACCTTCTCCTATTTCTTTGCCTGTCTAATCTAATTGATATATATTCCTATTCAAGGTAAAGGAGGGGTTGTCACTCTAACAACTTTTAGACATTCAGGGGCTATTTCATTAGAGGGTATTTTGCTCTCTGGTCAAGAAATTATTTTGTACAACTTCATTGGAATTATGCAAATTAATGAATCTGAAATACAGGTGTTTTACAATCCCACCACCTTTTTATCACCAAAACAAACATGTTTTGAGGAGAAGGTTTATAAACACTTTGTTTAAACACTTTTTGGGCATGATTCAGTAGACTGGGGAGAACTAGTTATCTTTTCAGAATTTTCTTCAAAGTTAATCATCGACTCACTTTGAGGCTCTTTCTCCTCATGGCCTGTTCTTATGGGCATCAGGGTACAAAGTAAGACCATGAATAGCATCAGCAAGGAAGTTACTAAGAGAAATCTCAAAAAGAATTACTGTCCCCCTTTGTATGCCACGTTCTCTTCCAGGAAGATAGATTCCTTGAATTTCTTCTCTCCATGTTGGAATCTTGTCAGACAACATGGTTGAAAGAGGATGTGGCAATTTATAGACTCAATGCAATGTCTGCTAAAATACCAATGATAGATTTCACAGATAGAGAAAAAGCACTCCAGAAATGTATACAGACCATAAATGACCCTGAAGCACTACAGCAATATTGAGAAAGAAGAACAAAGCAGGAGGGATCACAATGACTGATATCAAACTAAATTACTAGGCCACTGCAGTCAGAACAGCCTGGCATTTACATTAGAACAAACATATAGACTCATGGAACAGAATACAGAGCCCAGAGATAAAAACCAACTCTCTATGGCCATTTAGTGTTTGACAAAGGGGGCAGCAGCATCAAATAGGCTCCAAATTGACTCTTCAGTAACAGTTGTTGGGACATTAGGACAGGTACATGTGCAACAATGAAACTCAATCAACAACCTATGCCATGCAAAACACTAGAGTGAAGGTGGAGGAAGGCCTGAAATATAAGTCATGACAACACAGAAGTCTTAGAGAGAAATCTTAGCAGGGAAATCTGAGACATTCAAAGCATCAATGTCCTCACTGGCAGCTCCCAAAGCAAGTGCAGAAAGAAAATAATACACTCATGGAACCTCATCAAACTGAAGTGCTTGCTCATGGCTAAAAAATTATCATTAAAATACAAAGAGTACCAACTAATGGGGAAAATATGGATGACAATGACAAGCTCACATAAAGGCTTATTCTCCAAGATGTGTAAAGAACTGACATGATTACACTGCAGGAAGGTGAAAAACTCAGTGAAGATAGGGGCTAATGCATTGAACAGACACTTCTTCCAGAAGATAATAGAAAGTGTCCACAAGCATGTAAAAATATGCTCAACATCTCTAGCCATTAGAGAGACTGATCCAAATTAAAACCAGAGTGAGAGACCTCTTCATGCATGAAAGAATGCCCATCACAAACAAACCAGTAAAGAAGTGATGGAAACAAGGTAAAAAAAAGGGAATCCTAGTGTACTGTTGGGAAGGCACACTGGTGCACACACAATGGAAGACAAGATAGATATTCCTTAAATAATTACAAATGGAACTACCCATTGACCCAGCAATTTCTCTCACCAAATTATATCCTAAGAAATCTGAAAACCCAATCTCAACAAGCCATGTGTTCCATTGTCCAAGCAGCACCATTACCGTAGCCGAGTACTGGAAGCAACCCAACAGCTTGTCAGGAAATTGGTGCATCCAAATACCATGGCACATATGAACAATGGAATACTAGGAAGCAGAGAGGAAGAAGCAGCTCCTCCCCTCAGTGACAGCATGCTTGGAATGGCATGCTGGAATGGCATTATGCTAAGTGAAATAGGTCAGTTGGTGAGGGACACACACCATAGGATCTCATCTTTAACTGGAATCCAGTCAACACACCAGGAAAGAAGTCAAAATATAACTTGAAAAACTGGAATGGAGAACAATCTGACAGTCGCTAGAGGGCAATTGGGAGTCAGTAGGAAGGAGGGCTTTCATGAATGACTGGAAGAAACACATTGAAAAAACAAACAACTTGCAGGTGCAAACAAGGAAGGGAGATGATTTCAGCTTGCACCAGGGTGATGATGGGGGAGAAATGCATACAAAGGTAAATGAATGAGAAAACATCATTTAAGAAAATGAAAACCAAATTAAGAGTAGGACAGTTGGAGATCACAGAGAGAGTGAAAAATGAAATACAGGTCAACTGTCAGTTATTAGGTTCAAGGCAGTGGTTAGAAGAAAGCTCAACAAGGTTACTGACAACTACCAAAATTGACAGGGCAACGACAATGAACTAACTGAAAATTATATTATCCTGAAAGAGAAAGTAGTACCTATTAACAAGGGACAATATTCAATGAAGGGTATGCCATCTGAGTGGAAGAACACAGAAGTAATCCAGTAAAAACTCCATAAAGAAGAGGTTCAAATCAGTGGACTCATAAACAAGGTAGAAGAATACACACAGAAAGAGCAAGAAAAGAAAAAGAGGCTCACATAGAGGAAGGATTTAAGGAATTACAGAACCACACAAAATGTAGTATTATCTATACACTAGGGATCCCAAGACAGTACACTAGGATTCACTTCTCTTTACTTCCTTTCCAACACTTGCTTTTCCACATTGTTTATGATGGCCCTTCTCACCTGTGTGAAGTGGTCTTTCTCTGCAGTTTTAATTTGCATCAGTCTCTCTGATGACTAGTGATTTTGAGCATCTTTTTGTATACCTGTGGGCCTTTTCTATGTCCTCCTGGGGAAGTGTCTGTTCAATTCATGAGCCCTTTCATTGAGTTGTTTGCCTTCCTGAAGTGCAATTATGTGAGTTCTTTACACATCCTGAAGATCAAGCCCTTGTGGGAGGTATCACTGCATAGATATTTTCCCCATCAGTTGGTACTCTTTGTATTTTAAAGCTGCTGGGCTTTTTTTTTAGCCATGCACAAGCTTTTCAATTTGATGAGGTCCCATGTGTGTAGTCTTTACTTTCTGTGCCTTGCTCTAGGGGACCTATCAGTGAGAATATTGATGCATGGAATGTTTCAGATTTTCCTGCTAAGATTTCTCTCAAAGACTTCTGTGATGTCATGACTTATATTTCAGGCCTTCCTCCACCTTCACTCTAGTGTTTTGCATGGCATAGGTTGTTGATTGAGTTTCATTGTTGCACATGTACCTGTCCTAATGTCCCAACAACTGTTACTGAAGAGTCAATTTGGAGCCCATTTGATGCTGCTGCCCCCTTTGTCAAACACTAAATGGCCATAGAGAGTTGGTTTTTATCTCTGGGCTCTGTGTTCTGTCCCATGATTTTATGTGTTTGTTCTAATGTAAATGCCAGGCTGTTCTGACTGCAGTGGCCTAGTAATTTAGTTTGATATCAGTCATTGTGATCCCTTCTACTTTGCTCTTCTTTCCCCATATTGCTGCAGCTCTTTGAGGTTGTTTATGCTTCTATATACATGTCTGAAATGCTTCTTTGTCTGTGAAATATGTCATTGGTACTTTAGCAGGGATTGCATTGAATGCATAAATACTACATTGGGATATATAGTGTATGGCTTTGGGATATAAGGACATTTGTTGATGTGAATTCTTCAAAATTGTGTTCATGGGACATGCTTCCATTTGTTGGGTCTTCCTCCATTTCTGTCCTCAGTGTTTTGTACTTTTCTGGGTAAAAGACTTTAACATCTTTGCTTAAATCTGTTCTCAAGTGCTTTAGTTCCCTTGCTACTTTATCAAATAGGATTACTTCCAGTGTTTTCTCTACTGAAATTTCTTTTATGTGTACAACAATGCTCTTGATTTTTCAAGTGCCCATTCTGTGTCCTGCTGTTTTGTAAAAATTCACCTCTTTGGTCCAGTATATTATTTGTGGAGTCTATAGGATGTTTCATGTACACTCTCAAGTCATGTACAAACAATGACAATTTTACTTCCTCCTTTTGAGTGGGATGCCTTCTATGTCTTTTTTCTTGTATGACCTCTGTGGTTAGGACTTTCAATACCATGTTCTATAGCAGTAGTAAAAGCTGGCATCCTTGCGATGTTCCTGATATTAGTGGGAAAGCTGAAGTTTTTGCCCCATGAGCTTCAGGTTGCCTATAGTTTTCTCAAATACAGCCTTTAGTATGTTGATTAATGCACTTTCTATTGCCACCCTCTTAAGTGTTTTTCTCCATGAATATGTGCTGTGCCTTATGAAATGTTCTCTATGAGTCTATTGCCACGATCATTTAATTTTTGTCTCTCCTAATGTTTATGTCATGTATTATGTTTACTGATTGATGAATATTGTACCTTCCTTGCATCCGGGGATGGGGGATCCCTGTTGATCTTTGTGTACGACCTTTTCAATGTATTGCTCAATGCACTTTCCTCAATGTATTGTTTATCATGTATTGTCTATGTTTACAGACAATATTGACCTGAAGGTTTTCTCTTCATTTTGTCCTTATGTATTTTAGATTTTGGGATGATGCTAGCATCATAAAAAGAGTTTGGGAGTCTTCATCCTTCTTGGATTTTTTTGGAATAATTTGTGAAGGAAGCGGTTTATCTTTTCCTTAATCGTGCATAAAATTCGTCTGTTAAACCACATGTTACAGGGCTTTCGTGTGTCAGCATTTTTCTGATCACTGTTTCAGTTTCATCAGCTGTAATTCCTCTGTACAGGCTTTCTGCTGCTTCTTCACTCACTATTGGAAGATTATGTTTTTCTAGAAATATGTTCCTTTCACCTAGGTTTTGAAATTTCTTGGCATATACTTCTTCATAGTAGTTTCTTACTTTTTTTTATATCTCTGTGGAAGCAGCTCTAGTGTCTTCTCTTTTATTTCTAATCATTTTCTTGTGTTCTCTCTCATTTTTGTCTAATGGGTATTCTTAAAGGCTTGCTGGTTGTTTATTCTTTTTTAAAAAAATATTTTATTTATTTATCTTTAGAGAGGAAGGGAAGGAGAGAAGAAGAGAAACATCAATGTGTGGTTGCCTCTTGTGAGTCCCCTGCCGGGAACTGGCCTGCAACCCAGGCATGTGCCCTGACTGGGAATCGAACCGCGATCGTGTGGTTCGCAGGCCCACACTCAATCCACTAAGCTACACCAGCCAGGGCCGGTTGTTTATTCTTAAACCACCGGCTTCTGTTGGTTGTTTGCAATTTGACCCTTCAAATTGTCCTTTTGGTCTCTGTGTCATTTCAGTCTGCTCTGATCTTGGTCATTACCTCCCTTCAATGCGGTCTTGGCTGGCTTTCTTGTTGTTCCTTCAGTACTTGTAGATGTAGGGTGAGGTTCTTTATTTCAATATTTTTGTCTTGTTTTAGTAGCCTTGTTCCCCAATGAACTCCCCTCTCAGAACTAATTCCTCTGTGTGCCATATATTTTGGGTTGTTGTAAGTTCATTTGTATTTGCTTTAAGAAACTTTTTAAAATTTCTTCCTGACTCTGATTTTTGACCCAATAACTGCTATAGGACCTCCAGGAGTTTCAGTATTTCTGAATATTTCCTCTGAAATTTTTACCTTCTGTTCCTTTTACTAAAAAAATTGCTTGATATGATTTCAATTTTCTTAAAATTGCTAAGGCTTTTTTTGTGTCCTATTATGTGTTCTATCTTTGAAACTTTTCCATGTGTGTGTGTGAACCAAATGTGTATTTTGTGTTTCCTTGTTTCCACCTGCAAGTTGTTTTTTCAATGTGTTTTTTCCATTTCAAGGGAAATAGAAAATATACATTTTCTATTCATTTCTGGCAGTGGACTGTTCAAATCCCCCACTCTAACTGTTGACATTCATATCATTCTGGAAGTCCTCCAAGATTTTAGTTTTATATTTGGGTGCTCCCATGTTGGGTGTGTGTATATATTTAAATTGTTTGTGGTTCTTGGTGTATTGCTTCTTTCAGTTTTATGAAGTGATTTCCTGGGTCTCTTTTTCTGCCCCTTCCTTGAAAGTGTGTGATGGATGAAAGAATTACTGTTACCCTGGTCTTTCTTTCCTGTCTGTTTGCTTAAAATATACGTTTCCATTTCCTCCCTTTCACTCTGTGCAGGTCTTTGATTTTGGCTGGTCTGTGGTCAGCAGCATATGTGCGAGTCATGATTTCTTACCCATTCAGCTCTTCTTTGTCTTTTGGTTGCAGCTTTTAATCCATTTACTTGGAAGGTAGTAATTGATAGGTGTTCAGTCATTTCATGATATTCACACCTGTGTTCCTCTCTCTCACACTTTTTTTTTTTTGTCTTCTGAAAGCAAACCCTTTAGCATCTCTTGCAAAGCTGGTTTGAAGAGAAGAATGCCTTCAGTTCCTTTTATCTGGCAAATCTTTATTTAGCCCTTTCTTTTTTAATTTGAGAGCTCTACTGGAGTGAGAGTTCTCGATTGCCATTTTTTGTCTTTGTTTTAGTAACTTGCAATATTTCTTGCCCATTACTTTTGGCAGGTAGTTTTTTTTATTGAGAAGTCAGCTGCTGGTCTTATAAGGTCTCCCTTGTATGTTACTTTCGGTTTCCCCCTGTTGCCTTCAAGATTCTCTTTTAGCCATGGTTGTTGTCTGTTGTAATTATCATGTATTCTAAACGGGGCTCCTCATGGTTCGCCTTTATCAAGACACTCCGTGTTACCATTTTGTGTGATTTTTCTCTCTTATCAAATTATAGAAGTTATCCATTATTATTTTCAGAAAAAATCTTTACTACTCCTTCTTATTCTCCTTCTCCACAGGGTATCTCTGGTGTATAAATATCATTATGTTTCATGTTATCCTGTAATTTCCTAAACCCTTCTTCACATACCTGGGCCACTTTTCATTCTCATGTTCTTTCTAGATGTTTTCTTCCACCTCGTTGAGCAGCTAACTAGTTTGAGGCTCTACTCATGCAGTTTCCTTTGGATTACTTGTAATCTGTTCTTCCACTCAGAAGAATCTGTTCTTCCACTTGTAATCTGTTCTTCCACTATGTACTGGCTCTTTTAAATAGTTACTATTTCCTCTTTCATGATAACATAATTTTCAGAGAATTCATTCTAGTTTCCCTGTAGGTTTTGGTAGTTCTCAATGAGCTCATTGAGCTGCCTTCTAACCATTTTCTTAAATGTAATATCTGACTTTTGACTGTCATTTACTTAATTTTGCACTCTCTATGATGTCTACCTGCCCTTCTACTTGGGAAGTATTTATTTATTTTTTGTTGTCTTTTCATAGTCTTCTAACTAGCATCGGCTTCTTAAATGCATCATAGTGATCCTCTGTGATTGACATATGAACCACTATGGCCATAGACCTGTAAGAATCATCGTTGCAGACAGACACCTAGAACTGTGGAACATCCCATTCTTGTGTTTTCCAGTATGTTAGATCTCTATATATTTTGGGTTTTGATTGACCCAGGGTCTTTTTTTGGTGCGTATTTTTCTGTATCTGGTAAACTGGTGGCCACTTCATTTATCACATTTTATACGCAGTTATGCAGGCGCAATAGATTGTGTCAAGGGTGCTTATTTTGTTTGCCTAAAGTTTTGAATATTCTCTCTAACCATTTTTCAGTTGGATCTTCCAGGGAATATGTTCACCACAGGTTGTACTTCCAGACTGGTTGTGTATGGAGATGAATATGGCTTCCATTCACTACTTCACCCTGTATTCTTATACTTTCTTGCTGATTCCTCATTTCCAGCAGTTATCCTGGTGTTCCCAGCTTCCACTGGATGCTTTATGTGATCAGTAGGAAGGGGGAGGAAATGTGGATTAAGAAACAGAGCCTGTGTTCTCTGAGATTAAACCTAAGAAACATGTAAAAAAGAGATAGAGGACCAGTTTTTATGTATGGTGTTAAATATGCTATTTAAATTAAACTTGCACTTGTTGTTGTTGCTGTTGTTTTCTATATTCACCTATTCTTACTGTTATTTTCATTTTTAATCATATTTTTTGTTCATTTACAGTTGTTAGCACTTCTCCCCCATCATCACCCTGGCCAAGCTACAACCATTTCCCTCCCTTGTTTCCACCTGCAAGTTGGTTTTGCCCATGTGCTCCTTGCAGTCATTTCTAAAAGCCCTCCAACCTTTTAGCCTCCAAACTTCCCTCTGGCGACTCTCAGATTCTTCTCACTTTCAGTGTTTCTGCTTATATTTTGCCTGCTTTCCTGGTGTGTTCATGGGATTCCAGTTAAAGGTGAGATTCTATGGTATGTGTCCTCACCACCAAGCCTATTTCACTTAGCATAATGTTGCGCCATTCCAAGCATGCTCTTCCTGAGGGTAGGAAGAGCTTCCTTCTCTCTGCTGCCTAGTATTCCATTGTGTATATGTGCCAAGGTATTTGGATGCACTCATTTTCTGACAAGCTGTTGGGTTGCTTCCAGCACTCAGCCACTGTAATAGTGCTGTTCTGGACATTGTAGTACATAACTTGTTGTGATTGGTTTTCAGAGTTCTTAGGATATAATTCAGCAACCTGAATTGCTGGGTAAATGGGCAGTTCAATTTGTAGTTATCTGAGAAAATTCTATCTTTGTCATGGTGACTGACCTCTTTAACATATTGCTGGATACAGTGTGCCAATATTTTGTTGAGGATTTTAGCTTCTATGTTCATCAGTAATATTTGCCTTAAGTTCTCTTTCTTTCTTATGTCTTCATGTGGTTTTTGGAGTAGGATAGTGCTGGCTTCATAAAATGAGTTTGGGAGACTCCCATCTTCTTGAATTTTTTGGAAAAAGCTGTAAAGGATGAGGGTTAGTTCTTCCTTAAGTTCTTTGTACCAAACTCCTGTGAATCCATCTGGTCCAGCTCCATCTGTGTTGGTAGGATCTTGATTATAGCTTCAATACCATCAAGTATTATTGCTTTGTTCAGGCTTTCTGCTTCTTCTTCATTCAGTTTTGGAAGGTTATGTATTTCTACATTTTGTCCATTCCAGCTAGGTTTTCCAATTTGTTGACATATAGTGTTTTGGATTAATTTCTTACGGTGCTTTGTATTTCTGTGGCATAAATTGTAGTGTCTCCTCTTTTATTTCTGAATGTGTTTATTTGGGTCCTCTCTCTCTTTTTTGTCAGTGAGTCTACTTAAAGGGTTGTCAATTTTGTTTTTCATTTCAAAGGGCCACTGTGGGATTAATTGAGAGAATTAGACTTTTAGTGTCTTATGTAGTTTAATACTGTTCTGATCTTGATTATTTCCTTCCTTCTACTGGCTGCGAGCTGTCTTTGCTGTTGTTCCTTGAGTTCTTGTAGGCATAGTGTTAGGTTGTTTATCTGAAATGTTTCTATCTTTTTTATGTAGGACTGTACTGATATGAGCTTCCATCACAAAAGTGATTTCACTATGTCGCATTAAAACAGGATGCAGCCAAGAGAGAGGCCCCCAATTGGGATTTGGAATGTTGTCCAAAACCAATTTGTCTAGGAAATATTAGAAAGACATATAAGATGTCCTTACCCCTTCCTGCACAGGTGAGTTAGGGGAAGGGACACATGAAGTAGGAGCATGCAGGATTGTTTTGCACAGCCACAGCCTTGAAGCTAATCCATGGCATGGTTGTTTAACATATCTATAGCCTATGACGGGTCGCTTAGATATGTTAAATAGCTGGGGCCATCCTCTGAGCCAAGGGGATGGAAGGGACTCCACCCCAAGATTTACTATCTGACAGATCCCTCGAGTTACACCACATGTGTGGGAGCTTGGAGAAGATTGATGCCAAGACATGGGGCCATACCTGCCCAGATTCAGGATGGGAGCCTGGTAAACTTGGAATAATACAAAAAGGCTGACAGGTGTAGTTCATTTTAGGAAGAGTTGGGAATGGGGTACAGAGGAAGATCATTTTGGGGATTTAAACCCAGACATGACAGCCATTGGAGAGAATAGCATGTGGCTTTTCCAGAGTGGGCACCCCTGGAGCCATGTAAGAAGAGAGAGTGCTGTGAGGCTTTGCTAGAGTGGGGTTTTGCCAGAGAGAGAATTTGCCAGAGTGCCATAAAGTTTGCTCTCTTAGCCCTGCCAGGAAAAGAGAACCACATGATTTGGCTGTGGTGCAGACTGTTGCGGTTTTGGTAGAAGAGGACTACGTGGGTTCAAGGTGCTGCTTTTGTCCATATGGCAAGGGAAGCAAGAGAAACATTACCTGGAAAATGGGTACAAAAAACTATTGCCAGCAGACCATGAGAGAGCGCCACATGGCTTTGGATTAACTAAAGACCCTGCCTGGACAGCAACGCAGTGGATGGTCGCAGGAGTCTGAATCCTGGACGTTTGTTTCTTTTCCTGACTGACGGTACCTACACTCACATTAGGGCAGGAGGATAAGGAAGCACTGTGTGTGTTATGTCGGTACATAACCTAAAAATCTCTGATATTTTAAAGGAAGACACAGGGTCACTACTTTAAGTCTGTGTGGCATTAAATAAACATTTCCTTTCCTTTTCACAAATCTCTGGCATTGAGACATGTCTTTCCTATAAGGCAGCAGACATAGCAACACTTGGCTGCTGTTATTCTGTATCACTGTAAGTTTTGGATTGTTGTCAGTGCATTTTTTTTTTAGCAGAAACATTTTTATTTTAACCCTAATCTTGTTCTGGACCCATTAATTGTGTAATAGCATGGCATTCAATCTCCATGTGTTGGAGTGTTTGTGTGTGTGTGTTGTTTTTTTTTCCTTGAGGTTGTTTTCTAGATTGAGTCCCTTGTGGTCAGAGAAAATGCTTTATCTGGTTTCAATTTACTTGAATTTGTTGAGGCTGGTTTTGTGTCCTATCAGGTAGTCTATCTTTGAAGATGCTCCGTGCACATTTCAAAAGAAAGTGAATTTTGTTTTGGGGGAATAGAGGCTTTTTGTACATTAGTTAATTCCGTTTCACCAAATGCATTGTTCAATGCCACAATGTCTTTGTTGATATTTTGTTTGCAAGATCTGTCCATTTTTGACAATGGACTATGAAAATCCCTTAGTATAAGAGTGTTGCTGTCAACATATTTCTTGAAGTTCCCTAGGATTTTCCTTATTTGTTTGGGAGCTCCACTTTGGGTGCATATGTGTTTAAATGTTTGTTTCTTCTAGATGAGTTCTTCCCTTGGGTATTATGGGGTGACCTTCTGAGTCTCTATTTATGGCTCTTCTTCTGAATTGTATTTTGTATGATGTAAGTGTTGCTACCCTGACTCTTTTCTCCTGTCCATTTCTTGGAATATTTGTTTCCAGCACTTCAGTTTCAATCTGTGTAGTTCTTTTGTTCAGAGGTGGGTCTTGTGCAGGCAGCACATGGGTGGGTCACGTGTTCTTATTCATTCAGCTATCCTGTGTCTTTTGATGGGAGCATTTAACCCATTTACACTTCGGGTATTTTGTATAGGTACTTTCTTTTTCTCTCTCTCTCTTTTTTTCTCAATTATTTTATTTAATTATTTTCAAGTACACTTTTCTATATATTACTCCTATCCCACCCCCATGCTCCCCCCTTCCCATTTCCACCCTTCTCAGTTGTTGCTTATGTATCCTTTATATATGCTCCTCTAAATCCTTCCCCTATTTTCCCTGAAATTTCCTCCTCTCTCCCCTCTGGTCACTCTCAGCCTGTTCTCTATTTCAGTGTCTTTGGTTATATTTTGCTTGCTTGTTTCTTTTGTTGTTTAGCTTTCTGTTCAAGGTGAGATCATATGGTATTCACCCTTCAACACCTGGCTTAATACACTCAGCATAATGCTTTCCAGTTTTATCCATTATATTGCAAAACGTAGGAGCTCCTTCTTTCTTTCTGCACTATAAAATTCCATTGTGTATATGTACCATAGTTTTTTGATCCATTCGTTTACTGATGGGTACATAGGTTGCTTACAACTCTTGGCTATTGTAAATTGTGCACCTATGAATATTGGGGTGCATAGGTTCTTTAGGATTGGTGTTTTAGGGTTCCTGAGATACAATCCCAGCAGTGGAACTGCTGGAACAAAAGGGAGGTTCATTTTTAGTTTTCTTAGGAAATTCCATACTGTTTTTCATAATGGTTGTACCAGTCTGCAATGCCACCAACAGTGGACCAGAGTCCCCTTTTCCCCACACCCTCTCCAACATTTGTTGTTTATTGCTGTGTTTATGATAGCCATTCTGAATGGTGTAAAGTGGTATGTCATTGTGGTTTTAATTTCCATCTATCTGCTAGCAAGCGATATTGAGCATCTTTTCATGTGTCTCTGGATCCTCTATAAGTTCTCCTTGAAGAAGTGTCGGTTCAAATCCTTTCCTCATTTTTTAATTGGGTTAGTTGTCTTCTTAGAGTGAAGTCCTGTGAGTTCTTTGTATATTTTGGAGATTAAACTTTTTCCTGAGGTATCATTGGCAAATATGTTTTCCCATACAGTTGGTTGTCTTTTGATTATAATGCTGTTTTCATTAGCTGCATAGAAGCTTTTTATTTTGATGAGATCTCATTTGCCTATATTTCCTTTATATTCCTTGCTCTAGGGGACATATCAGTAAAAATGTTGCTGCGTGAAATATCTGATATTTTCCTTCCAATATTCTCCTCTAGGATTATAATGGTGTCACGGCTTATATTTAAGTCTTTTATCCACCTTAAATTTAATTTGATGTATGATGTAAGTTGGTGCTCAAGTTTCATTTTTTTGCATGTAGCTGTCCAGGTCTCCCAACATAATTTGTTGAAGAGGCTATCTTTACCCCAATTTATGTTACTGCCCCCTTGGTTGAATACTAATTGACTGTAGAGAGTTGGATTTATTTCTGGCTTCTCTATTCTGTTCGATTGATATGTGCCTGTATTTATACCAGTACCAGGCTGTTTGGATTACAGTGGCCTTGTAATACAGTTTGATATCTGGTATTGTGATTCCTACTACTTTGTTCTTCTTTCTCAATATTGCAGCTGCTATTAGGGGTCTTTTCTGGTTCCATATACATTTTTGAAGTGTTTGCTCTATGTCTGTGAAATATGCCATTGGTACTTTAATAGGTAGTGCATTGAATCTGTAAACTGCTTTGGGTAGTATGGACATTTTGATGATGTTAATTCTTCCAATCCATGAACACAGTATATGTTTCCATTTGTTTGTGTCTTCCTTGATTTCTTTCTTCAGTGTTGTGTAGTTTTTTACCATAGGGCATATAGGTCTTTTACCTCCTTGGTTAGATTTATTACCAGATATATTATTTTTGCTTTTGCTATATCATATGGGGTTTTTCCCCTGATTTCTGCTTCTGCTGCTTCATTGTTGGTATACAGAAATGCCTTTGATTTCTGGATATTGACTTTGTATCCCACTGTTATGCCAAATTCATTTATTAGTTTGAGCAATTTTTTGGTAGAGTCTATAGGATTTTCCATGTACACTATCATGTCATCTGCAAACAATGACAGTTTTGTTTCCTCCTATCCAATTTGGATGCCTTTTATTTCTTTTTCTTGCCTGATCACTGAGGCTAAAACTTCCAATACTATATTGAATAGAAGTGGTGAAAGTGGACACTCTTGTCTTGTTCCTGATCTTAGTGGAAAAGATTTTTGTTTTTGTCCATTGAGTATGATGTTGGCTGTAGGTCTTTCATATATGGCCTTTATTATATTGAGGAATGCTCCCACTATATTCACTTTGCTGAGTGCCTTTATCATACATGGGTGTTGCACCGTATCAAAAGCTTTTTCTGCATGTTTTGATATGACCATATGGTTTTTGTCTTTGCTTTTGTTTATGTGATGTATTACATTTACTGATTTGTGGATAGTGAACCATCCTTGCATCCCTGGGATGAATCCCACATGGTCTTGTTGTATGATCTTATTGATGTATTGTTGGATGCGATTTGCCAATATTTTATTGAGGATTTTAGCATCTATGTTCATCAGTGATATTGGCCTGAAGTTTTCTTTCTTTGTTGTGTCTCTGTCTGGTTTTGGAATTAGGATGATGCTGGCTTCATAAAAAGAGTTTGGGAGTTTCCCATCATTTTGGGTTTTTTGGAATAGTCTTCCTTAAATCCTTTGTAGAATTCTCCTGTGAAACCATCAGTTCCGGGGCTTTTATGTGATGAAGTTTTTTGATTACTGCTTCAATTTCATTTGCTGTTATTGGTCTGTTCAGGCTTTCTACTTCTTCTTCATTGAGTTTTGGAAGATTATATTTTTCTAGAAATTTGTCCATTTCACCTAGGTTTTCAAATTTCTTGGCATACAGTTCTTCATAGTAATTCCCTACAATACCTTCTATTTCTGTGGTATCAGTTGTAATCTCTCCTCTTTCATTTCTGATTGTTTTTATTCAGGTCCTCTCTCTTCTTTTCTTAATGAGCCTACTTAAAGGTTTGTCTATTTAGTTTATCTTTTCAAAAAACCAACTCTTGGATTCATTGATCCTTAGAATTGTGCTTTTAGTCCCTATGTCATTTAATTCTGCTCTGATCTTGGTTATTTCCTTCCTTGTACTTGCTCTGGGCTGTCTTTGTTGTTGTGATTCATGTCCTTGCACGCATTGGGTTAGGTTGTTTGTTTGAAATGTTTCTATCTTCTTTAGGTAAGCCTGTATTGCTATGAACTTCCTTCTCAGTACTGCCTTCACCATATCCCATAAGTTTGGGGTTGTTATGAGTTCATTTTCATTTGTTTCTAGAAACTTTTTGATTTCTTCCCTAATTTCAATCATGACCCATTAATTGTTTAATAGCATACTATTCAGTCTCCATGATTTTGGGTGTTTGTGATTTTTTCTTGTGGGGTTGGTTTCTAATTTCAGTCCCTTGTGGTCAGAGAAAATGCTTGGTATGATTTCAAATTTCTTGAATTTGTTGAGAATCATTTTGTGACCTACCATGTGGTGTATCTTTGGAAAAGTTCCATGTACATTTGAAAAGAATGTGCATTTAGCTTCTTTGGGATAAAGGGCTATATATATATATGTATATATACATCAGTTAAGTTTATTTCATTTAGGGCATTGTTCAGTGCCACAGTACCTTTGTTGATATTTTGTTTGGAAGATCTGTCCATTTTTGACAGTGAGGAATTAAAATCCCCTACTATAATTGTGTTGCTCTCAATATCTTTCTTGAAATCTTCTAAGATTTTCTTTATGTACTTGGATGCTCTTATGTTGGGTGCACATATATTTACAATGTTAATGTCTTCTTGGAGGATTCTTCCCTTGAGTATTGGGTGACCTTCTGGGTCTCTCTTTATGGCTCTTTTTTGAAGTCTATTTTGTCCGATATTAGAATTGCTACTCCAGCTTTTTTTTTTTCTTGTCCATTTGCTGGAAAATTTTTTCCATCCTTTCACTTTTAGTCTGTGATGGTCTTTTGTTCTAAGGTGGGTCTCCTGTAGGCAGCACATGTGTGGGTCATGCTTTCTCATCCATTCAGCTATCCTGTCTTTTGATTGGAGCATTTAGTCCATTTATGTTTAAGGTTACTATTGATAGGTACTTATTCATTGCCATTTTTGTACCACAGTTCCTCTCTTTCTCTCTTTTTTCCTTCCTTTCCTTAAAGCAGTCCTTTTAGTACTTCTTGTAGAGCTGGTTTGGTGGAGGCATATTCTTTTAGACTTCTTTTGTCTTGAAAAATCTCTATTTGGCCTTCTATCTTGTTTGAGAGCTTTGCTGGGTAAAGTAGGCTTGATTGTAGGCCTCTGGTTCTCATTACTTGGAGTATTTCTTGCCACTCTTTTCTTGCTTGGAGAGAAAAGAATGGGTTTCCATTGAGAAATCAGTAGCTAGCCTTATTGGGGCTCCCTTGTATGTTACTTCCTTTTTCTCCTTTGCTGTCTCTAAGATTCTGCTTGTGTCTTGGAATTTTGCCATTTTAATGATGATGTGTCTTGAAGTGGGCCTCTTTGGGTTCCCCTTGAATAGGACTCTCTGTGATTCCTGGATTTGTGTAACTTTTTCTCTCATCAAATTAAGAAAACTTTTCATCATTACTCTTTCAAATAGGTTTCCTATCCCTTGTTCTTCTTCTCCTTCTGGTATTCCTATTTTTCAGATTTTATTACCTTTCTTATTATCTTGCATTTCTCTTAGTCCCTCGTCATTCTTTTTGAGCCTCTTTTCCCTTTCTTGCTCTTTCTGGGTGATTTTTTGTACTGTGTCCTCCAACACGCTGATCCTATCTTCTGCCTCATTAATCCTGCTTTTCATTCCTTCTATTTTGTTCTTCAGTTCCGAAATTGTATTCTTCATTTCCTCTTGGCCTTTGCTGATAGTTTCTATTTCCTTTTTCATGTTGATATGGTTTGCGGAGAGCTCATTGTAGCTCCCCTCTAGTTTCTGGTAGCTCATTCTGAGCTCTTTGAATATCCTGATAACTTGTGATTTGAATTCAATATCTGATAACTGAGTTGCCTCTCTTTCATCTGACATTTTTTTGAGACTTTCACCTTTTCTTTAATTTTGGGATTGTTTCTTTGTCTCCCCATTGTTTGGAAGACTCTTCTTGTTAGCCTCAGCTTCTTCAATTGATCTGTTCTGACTCTCTGGGTTTATGGTGTGAAATTCTGTGGTAGAATACCTGTGAGATTCAGTGGTGCAGTCTCCTGCAGGTATGTTGATGTTCTCTGCTTCCACCTACTCCTTTCTTTGTGTGTTTGGAATCATCTGGAGGGGAAGGCAGAATGGTTTATAACAGCAGGAGAGTACTTTATGATTATTTACAGTCACAGACGGTAGAGAAGAGATAGAAGATCTTTAGGCTCTTTATAGTGTTAAGTGTAATCTTCAACCTAATTTGCCACTTTTAATAAAAGATAGACCAAGGATAAGTTTCTTGTGGGGAGGGAAGGCTTGTAAGTTGTATCTTGAAAGCAATGAGGTTGCCGGTGGTCAGATTTTGAGGCAAGGTGAGAGTAAAGAGTAAATAGGCATAGCGTGTGAGCAAGTAGAGTTAATCACTACAGTGACAGAATTCGCGAACCTGTAAAGTGGGCTAAGACCCGAGAGATGTGTTGTGAAGTATTTACAGTGATATAGAAAGCAACAAACAAACAAACAACCACACAAAAAAAGGGCAAGAGAAATGAGAAAATCGCAATAAGTGTGGGGTGAAAGGAAGAAGGACTAAAACAGGAAAAAAGAAAGGAGAGGAACAGAGTACTGAAAGATACAGCAACAATAAAATTTTAAAAAATACACGATTACTGAAAAAAAGTAAAAACAAAACCAAAAACTCCTTCCTTGTTGGATTCAAACTGTCCAATCCGGATTTCTCGTTTAGGCAGAACCACTCTGTGGGCTGGGTTGTAGGTCTAGGACCACACCCACCCACCAGCTCGGCTACCAGACTGGGGTGGGGGCCACTGCCCACCCAGCAGGCTGTCTGGGTCCCACAGGATCTGGTTCTGGTCCTTCCCAGTCCTGTGCCTGGGTGAGAAGCAAGTCAAGCTGCCTTCACAGGAGAACACCTCAGTCCACTTTCCAGTAAAAACTTCTCTAGAAAGGGTGCCTCTCAGCCCAGCCCAATCCCCAACCTGACTGGTTAGGACACTGTTCCTCTCAAATATCCTGGGCTGGCAGGCTGGTGGGCTGGCAACCACAGAGATCGCAACTGAACATTGCCCCCTGTCCTTGCCACCCTCCCTGCACACCTAGGCAGACAGGTCCCTGCCACCCAGCCCCACCTAGATGGTAAGGGAGGGAGCCAGCTCTTCCAAGGACCCTGCAGCTGACCCAATGTTCCACTGGGTGCTGGGCTCCCTATGAGTCCTCTGTGGCACTGGCCACAGAAGGAAGCCTCTACACCCCTAATGCAGTGGCAGCGGTGGCTCCAGATGCATTTCAGGCTGGCCAAAGGCAGCCAGCCCTGCCACTGTAGCTTTTGTCTTTACTCACAGATGCTGGCTTCCTAATGAGTCCTCTGTGGCAGACACCCAGATGCTGGTCATAGACAGAAGCCTCTGGGTCCTGGAAGCTGCAGCAGCAGCAGCTCCAAGGTCTTTACACTCCGGCCAATGCCTGCTATTCCCCCTGCTGCTGCTTTTGTCTTTACTCACATGTGCTGGGGTCCCAATGAGTCCTCTGTGGCAGACGCCCCTGTCTCTGGGCTCTGGCGGAAGCCTCTGGGCCCCGACCACTGCAGCAGCGATGGCTCTCAGGTTTTTATGCGCCAGCCAATGCCTGCCATCTCGCCACCACCACTGCCCCCACCACCGCTGCCGGTACCCTTGACTTTACTCAGGGTTGCCAGGCTCCCAATGAGTTCTTCGTGGCAGACGCCCCTGTCGCTAGGCAGAGACAGAAGGAAGCCTCTGGACTCTGACTGCTGTGGCAGCAGTGGCTCCAAGGTCTTTACGCATGGGCCAATGGCTGCCGCCAGCCTGGCCGCCTCCATCCTTACTGGTGTCCCTGAGACCCAAACGACCTGTAGCTGTCTGGTTTGTCACTATCTCTGGTCTCCTATTTTCATACATGCTGGGGAATTGTTGGTTGGGGAATTGATTGCGCTGTTCTTCAGTAAATCTTCCAGAATTTTCTCCCAGGGGTACAAGAACTAGAGTCTCTCCATCCTACTCTGCCGCCATTTTCCTCTCCTGATTTCTCTTCTATAGGTACTTTCTCATTGCTTTTTTTTCATACCTGTGTTCCACTCTCTTGCATTGTTTTTTTGTTTTTAATTCCTGTCCTTAAAACAGAAACTTTAGCATGTCTTGCAGGGCTCGTTTGGAGAAGGTATATTCTTTGAGGCTTCATTTGTCTGGGGAGCTCCTTATGTGGTCTTCCATTTCCATTGAGAGCCTCACTGGATAATGTAGTCTTTGTTGCAAGCCTCTGATTTTCATTACATACAATATGTCTTGTCTCTATTTTTGGCTGGTAGTGTTTTCATTCAGAAGTCAGCTGCTGGTCATACCAAGGCTCCCTTGTGTTTTACTTCCTGTTTTTCCTTGCTTCCTTGAAGATTCTTTCTTTCTCTTTCAAGTTGGCCATTTTAATTATTATGTATTCTGGGCTGGGCTCCTTAAGGTGTGCCTTAATTGGACCCACTGTATTTCCAGTAATATGTGTTGCATATAACTGTAATAGCTGACTTTCTTCTCAACAAATTGGGTCTTCCTTTGGTGGGTCCTTTTCTCCAGCTGAATCACTAAATGTCACTCCATCCACCACGTCATGTAATCTGATGTGCAGCTGTGGACAGGTTGAGTTGAAGCTGATCCTGTGTGTGCATGAGGTTTTGTGGCTTCTCCCTCACTCTTGTTCAGTTGTTTCCTCTGGGCAATTTCTCTACCATTTAATTATATTTCCAAATCAGTCCTGGGTGGAGGTTGGGTGGCTTCCACTCCCTCCTTCACCTTCTACCATTGTTATCTGTTGGTGGTTCCTTTGCTTGTGGGTTTCCTCTCTAAGCAGGTATACTCGTGTTCATAGTATATGCTGGTGCTGGCACTTGCTGATTTTGATGAACCATTGAAAGGGTGAGGCAAAATGATTTAAGACAGCAGGAGTGTATCCTATGGTATTTAAAGTTCCATAGAATAAAGTACCATCCTCTGGAGAAGAGATAGGAGGTCCTTTGTATACGTATAGTGTTAACCATGGAGTTTTAGCCAACTCAGAACTTTTTAGAAAGGGTGAAAAATAGGTTAGACTCTTCCTACAGGTGGGGGAAGATTGTGAGTTGAATCTAGAAAGCATTCAGCTTGTGAGAGGTCAGATTATGAGGTAAAGTAAGAGCAAAATATAGAGTATAGGTGTAGTTTGTGAGAGAACAGAGTTAAGCACAACAGTAATAAAGTTCAGGAAACAGTGAGGCAGGCTAAGACCTGGGAGGGTTGCTGTGTAGAATTTACAATCGTATGGAACAGCAATTATTTACAATAGTAGTGGAGCACATATCATTTGACAGAATCTCTGTGGTCTGGATAAGAAGAATAGGGACTAAAGGAATTGGACTAGTGTGCAATTAGAACACAAGTGAAGTGGAAGACAGAAAATTAAAAATGTACTCTAGAAGACAGAACAACGGAAACCAGTCAACCAATGTAATTTAACAAGAACAGCAGAGACTAAACAGAAAAAAGAAAACTACAAAAATACTAGTAAACTAAGAGATGCAAGAATAATGAAAAGAATAATGCAAATATACAATGACTTGCAAGGTGAAATTTGTCTCACTGTCTCAACTGTTGGCATGACCCCTGTAGGGGTCCAGCTCTGGTCCTTCACAGCTCCAGGTTTTATTGTCTTACATGTGGTAATTTAAAAAGAAATTAGGAAGGAGGGAGGGGGATATAAAAGGGAAGGAAAGGAAGAAAGGAAGAGGGAATTCAAAGAAAAGAAAAACAAATTACTTAAAAAAAATAAAAGAACCTCCTGCTGGCTTCAAACAGGCCAGGCCAGTTCTGCTGGTCCTCCTGGCTGCAGCAGGCTGAGCAGGAATTTGTTTGGGGTTTTCCTCTCTTCCTTAGCCACACTCTTCACTCTTCCTGTTTGCCCAGCCTCCAGACCAGTTCCTCAGTTCACTGCCAGGCCCTCAGTGTCCTTCTGAGCCCAGCCTACACCTACAGTCCACCAGTGGTGCTGTCTTTGAGGTGCACCCACTGGGGGCAGTTCACACATAACCTTCTGGCTCTTTTTTAAAAAATACTTGTATTTATTTATCTTTAGAGGGGAAGGGAGGAGAGAGATATCAATGTATGGTTGCTCTTCTTGAGTCCCCTGCTGGGAACTGGCCTGCAACCCTGGCATGTGCCCTGACTGGGAATCGAACCGCGACCGCATGGTTAGCAGGCCCTTGCTCAATCCACTGAGTTACACCAGCCAGGGCTTCTCGTTCCTTATTGTCCTAGATGCTAGGGAGTCTCAGAGTCCTTTCAGCCTAGCTCAACCCCTCCCCGACAAAACAGTTAAGTCTCTCGGGGGATTGCTGACTCCCTGGGCTCTGCAATTAGTTCCCTTCCATGGGGATGTCTTCCCCTCCCTCTTAGAGAGCCAGTGTGCCCTGTGTGGCTGTTGCTGTGGATGCAGGGGCCTGCATCTTCTGTGGCTTCCCCCAGGATCTAGGGATCCCCCTCAGTGGGAAGGGACTCAATGCTTTTCAAGGTTCAAGGTGCTTCCATGAGGTGGAGTCAGATGAAGCCCATAGCATGCCTGTGGGCATGAGCACTTGGCCAGCGGTACTGGGGCAAGAGGGGCAGCCACTGGTTCCACAAGTGTGGATTGTCACTCTCCCTGGGACTTTGGATGTGAGCTCGGGACCTTCTGTGCCACTGCAGGAGCACCATGCAGCTGGACTGGGTACAGATCCAGGAGGTCAGGGGCAGCTGCTACAGGAAAATTCTTCACACAGCCTCTGAGTGCCTCTTTTCTCTCTTTTTGCTTTTGAAAAATTTCTCCTGCTCAAGCCTGCCTCTCCAAACAACTGCCTGGCCCCTCTCACAGCCCTGGGGTTATTCTGGTCAGGGTCCCTCAAAGCCCAACTCTTCCCTGCTGATGTACACAGTCTGAGAGGTTACACACTGCCCCTGAGTGCTTGCCACTTAATTCTCACTCCTGCCCTGCAAATTCAAGTAACCAGGGCCCTGGTAGGTTACTTGGGAAGGGAGGTGGGAGGGCCCCATGCTGCTCAAACCTTGTTTGGCAGGGTTGGGAGCCCTTGACCTGGCTCTCTCCCATGAAACCTGTGGCAGAACCAGTGGGCACAGGGTCTGCGGCTGCACCTGGTTTCCAAGCTGGTCCCAGGGATCTTACTGTCCTGGAGCTCGCTCCTCACCCCCTGAGTTTTCAATGCTCTCTACAATTTTTGGTCTCCAATCACCATATATGCTGGGATACTGTTGGCTGTTTGATCTGTTCCTCAGATCGGCTATGTGGGCCACCCATTCACAGGGGGAGGTGAAGGTATTTGTTCATATATTTTGCTTGTTCTTTTCTGTGTTTGCTAGAAACAGCCTAAGCACCCATCACTAGAGGAGTGGATCCCAAAACTGTGCTACATTTATATACGCTGTAGCAAACAGGAAGATGGGATCCTTTGCAAAAGCATGGTTGGAACTGGAGAGCATTATGCTGAGTGAAGTAAGCCAGAAAGTAAAAAACAAACAGCATGTGACTTCGCCTTGATCTGGAACCATTATATTACTTTTGACGTCTTTTCATCTGTGCCTAAACTGGGCATTCAAACAAAATCATCAGCCTCCTCCCAGGCTGTTCAGCTAAAACATAGAATTTTGCTTACTTTTCACAATAGCATGGGTGGACTTGGAGAGCGCGATCCTAAGTGAAATAAGCCGGTCAGAGAAAGACAAGTACCATATGATCTCAGTCATATATGGAGTATAATGAACAAAATAGACGAAAGAGAAGCAGATGCATGGATATAAAGAACAGACTGATAGCTGTCAGAGGGGTTGGGATTCGGGGGCTGGGTGAAACAGGTGAAGTTTCTGAAGCAAAAGCAAAAAAATAAAATAAAACACCTGGTAACAGACAGAGACAAGAGTAAAATAACTGCCAGAGGAAAAGTGGGGTGGGGAAGGTAAAAGAGGGTAAAGGGTGATAAATGGGGATGGAAGGAGAATTGACTTGTGGTGGAGAAGACACAACATGGTGGTGTCACAACATACACAGATGGTGTTTTACAAGAACTGCACACCTCCAGGCTACATAACTTTATTAACTAATGCCAGCACAATAAACTAGGGAGAAGTATATTTGAAAATAAAATTTAAAAACCATATGATTTATAGCATGTATATTCATGTTTCTGTGCAAATGTTTCTAGCACCATGCTATCCCCTAATACTTTAAGGAAAGTTTTCAAATATCAAAAAGAAAGAGCTGTGGCTGTAATTCTCATAATTTTAGGAAGGTTAAAATAACAACAACAACAAATAAAACCCTTATTCTTCTAGCTTTTTATATGCTGAGAGTCCAGCTAAGTGACTTTTGCCAGACAAACTGAGGGTATGTTCCTCTACCCACTGCTTATCCAAATTGTGCTATAAAACCGGAGAAGTCAGCTGTTTACAAAAATTGTGTTTGAACTTGAGGGTCATACAATTAAAGTCATTAAATGTAAAGAATACACAGAGGCTATTAAGTTAATCATTACATGGAGACTAAACCTTAACATAGAAGATAAAATAAAATTTGCATTAGTTAAAAATCTGTACAAAATGTCTTTGTAAAACAAAGTAAGACTGCCTCATCGATCTAGTTACATCTATGAAGGATGCGTGAGCTGTAAAAATCAGGCAGTGTAGGTAGTACTGCATCCCTTTCTTTTTGTTTTTTCTTTTGGTTATTTTCATTTATGGTCTGAAAGAGGTAGTTATTTCTGAAAATGAGCCCTAAGGAAATGAACCGTGATGACAGGTGTAATAAGAGTCACTATGTCTTATGGTAGTGACTATATGTCCTTAGTCACTAATAACTAGAAAAATGTCTCATGAATCACGTAATGTATTTCTGTACATCTGAATACGAAATGGCCTTCTCTTTCACACCCATGTTGATTTCCCTACATTGGAACCCACTACCACTATAAATTTTACAACTCCAGAACTTCCCACAGAATGGCGCAAATGCTCACAATTTAATTGATTGTGGCATGTAAACCTTTCCTGGGTGAGATACGGTGTTTTCAAACAAGGGTTGCCAAAGGGTCAGATATCAAATATTTGAGACTTGTTCAACTACCCTCATAAAGCCAGCACTAGCCACTTAAGTCCGGGTTTGCCAACTTCAGTTGAAGAATACAGTAGATCCTGGGCGTGCTTCAGGTCATTTAGAAGAAAATGGTTTTCATCAGGTCCCCACCGGGCCCTGCCTTTCTCCACTTGGTAAGAAGGAAACAAAAGCTCCTCAAACAAGCTAGATCCTTTTAATGTCTTATTTCACACAATATTATCTAATACACCCAGTACAGCCAAAAGAATAGATAGACCAAGTTCTGTCAACCATATTGCTCTCAATCCAAGATTTACCTTCCACACAAAACAGGTGACAAAGAAGTGTGATGGGACACAGAACTATCTTTGTAAAGTGTTAAAAGCTTAGCAGCAGCTAGGTCCTGCACAATCTGATCACTAGGATCAATTCCAAGTCGAATTATAACTCTGACACATATCCTCATTTCTCTGCGGAGTTGGGCCCCAAATTTCATTTGATAGCTAAGGGAGGTACTCATAACAGCTTGTTGTGGGGGTGGGGGTGAGATGTTTTGATTCTGCTAATGTTGGCATAATTATTTAGTCAGATTTCATGTACATTTCCTATTCTGTCTGGACTGTTGATTATCGAGGAAGTTTATACTTTACTTAGATTCTTGGCTCTTTTCCCTGGTAGATAATTTTGCATCTTTAACCAATTTTAGATTGTAAGTGTGAGAGGAACACCAAAATAAAAAAAACGTAGCTTTTTTTGCCCTGGCTGGTATAACTCAGTGGATTGAGCATGGGCCTGCGAACCACATGATCACAGTTCGATTCCCTGTCAGGGCACATGCCTAGGTTGCAGGCCAGTTCCCGGTAGGGGACTCGCGATAGGCAACCGTACATTGATATTTCTCTCCTTCTCTTCTCTCCTTCCCCTCCCCTCTAAAGATAAATAAATAAAATCTTTGAAAGAAAAAAATGTAGCTTTTAGGCATTGAAATAAGTAAGGAATGAAACCATCATGTTTGAAAATTTGACCATTCTAAATGCAGATACTCGTTACCAATTATTTTTCCTTAGACATCTATCTAACACAAACTAAAGCAGTAAGACGTTTTGGGACATGTGAATATTGAGCCTATTTGTCCACTGACTTGCCTGCAAGCCCCAGTTTCTCCATAAATGGCATCTTCATATACACAACCTGCCCCTACTTTGGGATTTGGCAGTCACATCAATTTGTCGAGTGTTAAAAAATATTATTAAAAAAGCCCATACGAATCCAACATACTATTCTTGTTTCATACCCCATACTCATCTTAATTTTAGATGGCATTAAAATGATCCAATAAACTAAACTAATCATTTTTTATATGGCTTGTTCTTTTGTTAGTGGACTAGATAGTTTGAATTAGTTTTGCTTTTCACATAGGGAGCCACTGTTGGAACAAATCTAAGTTTAACTGTAATTAGGTGCAAGACCCAGAGATAAGGCAATAAGCACACTAAGTGATAACACTAAAACCATAAGGCAATGAGTAGACATATTTTGATGAAGGGGAAAAGAAGGCAGATAGGAAATACAGCTGTAGAAATGTATACATCAAACAACGCAAGACTGCTAGGCACTTGTGTGTACCACACAGTTCAATAGTTCTAAGGAAATGCAGAAGTAGAAACCTTTCATCAGAAAACCTATTCTAAAAGCTATGGAAAACTTATATACAAAGTGCGTCTCAATACATGAAGCACTCGTCACTACATCAACTGAATCAATGCCCAGAAGAGATCGTGTGGAAAGGGTCTTTGGGACTGCATTTGGTTTCATTTCCTCCCTTGGTCTCATCTTGCAAGCAGATTCCTGGAGGTCCTGTGGAGGAAGGCTTCAAGTCTTTCTGAGAATCAATAGTAGTACAGGGCTCTATCCCAGTTGTTGCTACATCTACATCTGCTGCTTTCACAGGGCCCTGCTCTTTCAAGGCTTCCACTTTCTGACTGAGATCATTTTTTTTCCACTTGAAGTGCTCTCAACAGCTTCTCTAATTTATGTAGAAGTTTTCTTGTCCACACAGGTTTTCACTTCCTTGTCATAAATATCTATGAATTAGACTGTTGGGTCATACAGTATATGTATATTTAACTTATATCTCTTCTTGCACTTACTTTCTGTTCTCCTAAGTGAAATATTTATTAGGCACTTTGCCCACTTTCTAATTGTAGTATTGGTTTTTCCTGTTACATGTTCTAGATTAATCAGACATGGTTTGCAAATAATTCCTTCAATAATTTATTTCTCTAAAATTTGGCAGGGTGGTTTTTCATTTTAAGGAAGTCCAATGGGTCACCCTTTTTTTTGTTTTGTTTTAGGACTGTGCCTTGGGGTGAGTGCTGATAACTTGTTGCCTAGCTCAAGACAATACACTTTTTTCTATAATTTTATTTCTAAGATTTTTGTTAGTTTTCATTTATTAAAGCTCTTATGTATTTTTTTCTATTTATCTATCTATCTATCTACTTATTTATGTATTCATTTATTTAATGCAAGGATGAAAGAGGGAAAGAAACATCAATCTGGGAAGAATACTTTGATAAGCTGCTTCTTGCATGCAATAACTGGGGATCCTGGCTGGCAACCCAGGCATGTACCCTGACTGGGAATCAAACTGCCACCCTTTTGGTTCACAGGCCAGCACTCAATTCAACCAGTCAGACCATACCAGTCAGGGCTATTTCTAAACTTTTTATAGTTTTACATCTTACATCTAAGTCCATGACACATTTTGAGTTAAATTTTTATATAAGGTGTGCGTTTTATGTCAAAGTTTGTTTTTTTTTTTTGCCTATGTGTGTCTGGTTACTCTAGCATCACTTGTTGGACAGACTATCTTTCCTGCATTCAATTGCTTTTGTACCTTTGTCAAAATTCAGCTGGTTATATACTATGCCATCTTTATTACTCCAGTAAGTCTTGAATTCAGGTAATGTGAGTCCTTCCAACTTTTTCTTCAAAACTGACTGAGCTTATTTAATTTTATACATGGATCCTTTCCATTCCTCTATTTTGTCTCCCACTTTATTCTAGACCACTTTATTCTAGAGAAGAAAGTTCTTGCATAAGCTCTTTTTTTTTCTTGTTGCAACTCCTGTAAATGCTGTTGGTTTTGCTCCAGTCTGTCCTCCAACCACCGCAGAAGAGGCCCACTGACTGCTGACATCTGCCTGCAGAGATTCTTTGTGAACACTGAGCCATTATGGATCTTGGTTACTGAATTCAGATGTGTAAGACTGTGAAACCTTCTATATGCATCCTGCTCCTCTTGGCACAGGATCTTGGGCAGACCAACTGCTGATTCAAGGCACAGTTTCCCAATGGTTACATGAGGTATACTATGGATTGGGACTTCTTTTTAAAAAATATTTTTTTAAATTATTGTTCAAGCAGTTTTCTGTCTTTTACTCCCATCCCACCTCTACCTCCCCCTTCCTGTGTTCTCCACCTCCCTCCCATTTCCAACATCCTTAGACGTTGTCCATGTGTCCTTTATACTACTTCCTGTAAATCCTTCTTTTTCCTCTGAAATTCCCTCCCCTCTCCCTTCTGGTCACTGTCACTCTGTTCTCTATTTCAGTGTCTTTGTTTTTATTTTGCTTGTTTGTTTGTTTCATTGTCTAGTTTCCTGTGAAAGGTGAGATCATATACTATTTGTCTTTCAACACCTGGCTTATTTCACTCAGCATGATGCCCTCCAGTTCCATCAATGCTGTTGCAAAGAGTAGGAACTTCTTCTATTTTGCTGCATAGAATTCCATTGTGTAAATGTACCATAGTTTTTTGGATCCATTCACTTACTGATGGGTAGCTTGGTTGCTTTCAGCTGATGGCTATTGTAAATTGTGCTGCTATGAACATTGGGGCGCATAGGTTCTTTTGTGCTAGTGTTTCAGGGTTCTTAGGATATCATCCCAGCAGTGGAATTGCTGGAACAAAAGGGAGGTCCATTTTTAGTTTTCTTAGGAAATTCCATACTGTTTTTCATAATGGTTATACCAGTCTGCAATCCCACCAACAATGAACTGGGGTCCCCTTCTCCCCACACCCTCTCCAACATTTGTTGTTTATTGCTTTGTTTATGAGAGCCATTCTGACTGGTGTTAAGTGGTATCACATTGTGGTTTTAATTTGCATCTCTCTGATAGCTAGCAATATTGATCATCTTTTCATGTGTCTCTGGATCCTCTGTATGTCCTCCTTGGAGAAGTGTCTGTGCAAGTCCTTTCCCTAGTTTCTAATTAGGTTAGTTTTTTTTTCTTAAAATGAAGTTGTGTAAGTTCTTTGTATATTTTGGAGATTAAACCTCTGTCTGAGGTATCATTAGCAAATATGTTTTACCATACAGTTGGTTCTCTTTTTAGTTTACTGCTGTTTTCTTTAGCTGCACAGAAGCTTTTTATTTTGATGAGATCCCATGTGTTTATTCTTTCCTATATATTCCTTGCTCTAGGGGACTTATCAGTAAAATGTTGCTGCGTGAAATATCTGATATTTTCCTGCCAATGTTCTCCTCTAGGACTTTAATGGTGTCATGGCTTATATTTAAATCTTTTATCCACCTTGAATTTATTTTGGTGTATGATGTAAGTTGGTGCTCGAGTTTCATTTTTTTTTTTTTTTTTTGCATGTAGCTGTCCAGTTCTCCCAACACCATTTGTTGAAGAGGCTATCTTTACCCCACTTTATGTTACTGCCCCCTTTTTCGAATATTAATTGACTGTAGAGAGTTGGGTTTATTTCTGGGTTCTCTATTCTCTTCCATTGGTCTATGTGCCCGTTTTTATGCCAGTACCAGGCTGTTTTGATTACAGTGGCCTTGTAATACAGTTTGATATCAGGTATTGTGATCCTTCCTACTTTGTTTTTCTTTCTCAGAATTTTGGGTGCTTCAGGGTCATTTATGGTTCCATATAAATTTTTGAAGTGTTTGTTCTATGTCTGTGAAATATGCCATCGACACTTTAATAGGTATTGCATTAAATCTGTAACTTGCTTTGGGTAGTATGGACATTTTGATGATGTTAATTCTCCCAATCCATAAACATGGTATATGTTTCCATTTGTTTGTGTCTTCCTTAATTTCTTTCTTCAGTGTTGTGTAATTTTTGCATACAAGTCTTTTACCTCCTTGGTTAGATTTATTCCCAGATATATTATTTTTGTATTTCTATATCGAGTGGGATTTTTTTTTTTTGATTTCTGCTTCTGCTGATTCACTGTTAGTATAAAAAATGCCTTTGATTTCTGAATATTCACTTGCAACCCGCTGTGTTGCCCAATTCATCTATCAGGTCGAGCAGTTTTTGGGTAAGGTCTATAGGATATTTTATTTACACTATTATGTCATCAACAAACACTGACAGTTTTCTTTCCTCCTTTCCAAGTTGAATGACTTTTATTTCATTTTCTTATCTGATTACCGTGGCTAAAACTTCTAATACTATATTGAATAGAAGTGGTGAAAGTGGACAACCTTGTCTTGTTCCTGATTTTATTGGGAATTTTTTTTTTCCTATTGAGTATGATGTCGGCTGTAGATCTTTTATGTATGGCCTTCATTATATTGAGAAATGTTCCCTTTATTCCCACTTAGCTAAGTGCCTTTATCATAAGTGGGGTTGTACCTTATCAAAAACTTTTTCCGCATCTATTGATATGATCATGTGATTTTTGCCTTTCCTTTGGTTTATGTGATGTATTACATTTACTGATTTTTGAATATTGAACCATCCTTGCATCCTTGGGATGAATCCCACTTGGCCATGGTCTATGATCTTTTTGATGTATTGTTGGATGTGATTTGCCAATATTTTGTTGAGGATTTTAATGTCCATTTTCACCAGCCATATTGGCCTGAAGTTTTCTTTGTTGTGTCTCTATCTGGTTTTGGAATTAGGATGATACTAGCTTCATAAAAAGCGTTCGGAAATTTTCTATCATTTTCGATTTTTTGAAATAGTCTGTGAGGAATAGGTGTTAGCTCTTCCTTAAATGCTTTGTAGAATTCTCCTGTGAAAACATCTAGTCCAGGACATTTGTGTGAGGAGAGTTTTTTGATTACTACTTCAATTTCATTTGCTGTTATTGGTCTGTTCAGGCAGTCTGCTTCTTCTTTATTGAGTTATGGAAGATTATACTTTTTCTAGGAATTTTTCCATTTTACCTAGGTTTTCAAATTCCTTGGCATATAATTTTTCATAGTAATTTCTTACAATCCCTTTTATTTCTGTGGTATTAATTGTAATCTCTCTTCTTTCATTTCTGATTGTGTTAATTTGTGTTTTCTCTCTTCTTTTCTTGATGAGTCTACTTAAAGGCTTATCTATTTTGTTTATCTTTTCAAAAAATCAGCTCCTGGATTCATTGATCCTTAGAATTGTGCTTTTAGTCTCTATGTCATTTAATTCTGCTCTGATCTTGGTTATTTCCTTTTTTCTACTTGTTCTGGGCTGTTTTTGTTCTTGTTTATCGAGTTCTTGCAGGTGTAGGGTTAGGCTGCTTGTTTGAAATGTTTCTATCTTTTCTAGGTATATTACTATGAACTTCCCTCTCGTAATTGCCTTTGCTGTGACCCATACGTTTTGGGTTATTGTGAGTTAATTTTCATTTGTTTCCAGAAACTTTTTGATTTCTTCCCTAGTTTCAATCTTGACCCATTCATTGTTTAATAGCACACTATTCAATATCCATGATTTTGAGTGTTTGGGGTTTTTTCCTTGTTTTTGGTTTCCAGTTTCAGTCCCTTGTTGTTGGAGAAAATGCTTGGTGTGATTTCAATTTTCTTGAATTTGTGAGGCTCATTTTGTGCCCTATCATGTGGTCTATCTTTGAAAATATTCCATGTGCATTTGAAAAGAATGTGTATTTAGCTTCTTTGGGAGGAAAGGCTTATATATATCAGTTATGTTTATTCATTTAGGGCATTTTTCAGTGCCACAATATCTTTGTTGATATTTTGCTTGGAAGATCTGTCCATTTTTGACAGTGAGGTATTAAAATCCCCTACTATAATTGTGTTGCTGTCAATACCTTTCTTGAAATCTTCTAAGATTTTCTTTATGTACTTGGATGCTCTTATGTTGGGTGCACATATATTTACAATGTTAATGTCTTCTTGGTGTATTGTTCCCTTGAGTATTATGAGTGACCTTCTGGGTCTCTCTTTATGGCCCTTTTCTGAAGTCTATTTTGTCCTATACTAGAATTGCTACTCCAGCTTTTGTTCCTAGTCCATTTGCTGGAAAATTTGTTTCCATCCTTTCACTTTTAGTCTGTGATGGTCTTTGGTCCTAAGGTGGGTCTCCTGTAGGCAGCATATGTGTGGGTCATGCTTTCTTATCCATTCAGCTATTCTATGTCTTTTGATTGGAGCATTTAGTCCATTTATGTTTAAGGTTACTATTGATAGGTACTTATTCATTGCCATTTTTGTACCACAGTTCCTCTCTTTCTCTCTCTTTCCCTTCCTTTCCTTGAAGCAGTCCTTTTAGTACTTCTTGTAGAGCTGGTTTGGTGGAGGCATCTTCTTTTAGTCTTCTTTTGTCTTGGAAGCTCTTTATTTGGCCTTCTATCTTGTTTGAGAGCTTTGCTGGGTAAAGTAGGCTTGGTTGTAGGCCTCTGGTTCCATTATTTGAAATATTTCTTGCCATTCTCTTCTTGTTTGGAGTGTTTCCATTGAGAAGTCAGTAGCTAGCCTTATTGGGGCTCCCTTGTATGTTACTTCCTTTTTCTCCTTTGCTGCCTCTAAGATTCTGCTTTTGTCTTGGAATTTTGCCATGTAAATAATGATATGTCTTCAGGTGGCCCTCTTTGGGTTCCTTTTGATTGAGACTCTATGTGATTCCTCAGTTCATGTGACTTTTTCTCCTATCAATATAGGGAAGTTTCCCATCAATACTTTTCAAATAGGTTTTCTATCCCTTCTTCTTCTTGTCTGTCTGGTATCCCTATTATTTGGATATTATTACATTTCATATTGTCTTGCATTTCTTTTAATATTTCTTCATTCTTTCTGAGCCTCTTTTTCTTTTCTTGCTTTTTCTGTGAGTTTTTTTCTACTTTGTTCCCAACTCACTGATCTGATCTTCTGCTTCATCAATTCTGCTTTTGATTCCTTCTACTCTGTCCTTCAATTTGGAAATTTTATTCTTCATTTCCTCTTTTCCCTTGCTGATAGTTTCTATTTTATTTTCATGCTGATATAGTTTCTGGTGAGCACATTGTAGCTCTCCTGTAGTTTTTCGTAGCTCATTGTGAGCTCTTCGAACTTCCTGATAACCAGTGCTTTGAATTCAGTGTCTGATAGTATATTTCATGTAACATTGTATTTGAGGCTTCCTCCCTCCCTTTCATTTGGGGATTGTTTCTTTGTCTTTCTCATTTTTTGTGAGACTCTTCCTGTTAGCCTCAGCTCCTTAAATTGATCTGTTCTGACTCTCTGTGTGTATTATGTAAACTTCTGTGGTGGAATGCCTGTGAAATTCAATGGTGCAGCCTCCTTCAGTTATCCTGGTGTTCTCGGCTTCTACCTACTTTTATTTTTTGTGATCAGTTGGACGGAGAGGCAAGATGGTTTATGATAGAGAGAGAGTATTTTATGACATTTATAGTCACAGCTGGTAGAGAAAAGATAGAAGATCTTTAGGCTATATATAGTGTTAACCATAATCTTCAACCCAATTTGCCACTTTTAAGAGACTGGACACATGATAAGTCTCTTGTTGGAGAGAGAAGGCTCGTGAGTTGGATTTAGAAAGCACTGAGTTTGGAGGTATTCAGATTCTGGTGTAAGGTGAGAGTAAAGGAAAGTAAATAGGTGTAGTGTATGAGCAAATAGAGTTAACTACTCCACTAATAGAACTCAGGAAACTGTGAAGTGGACTAAGATCTGGAAGCTGTGTTGTGAGGTATTGACAGTTGTATAGAACAGCTATTATTTACAATAATATTGGAGCAACAATCATATGACAGACTCTATGTGATCTGTCTGAGTAGGGGATTTAGGACTTTGGGTAGTGTGCTAAAGGAAAATAAGTGGCAGGAAGTATAGAAAATTAGCAATACCCTGTGGAGGAGAGAACAGGGCAAACCTGTCAAATGATACAGTATAACAAGCCAAGGCAAAGAAGAGTACAGAAAGAGGAGGAGCACAAAGATACTATTAAAATATAAAAGAAGTGAGAATAACGAAAAAAGTAATAATAAAAATATGCAGCAACTTGTGGCTTCTCTGCTATAGCAAAGTGAAATTTGTCTCTCTGTCACCACTGTTGGGAAGCCTCTTCCTTGGGCCCAGCTCTGGTTTTTTTGCAGTTACAAGTTGTTTGTGTTGCTTGTGGGTAAAAAATTTTTAAAAAAGGCAGGAGAAGAAAGGAAAAAGTGATGTTTGGAAAGAAAGGAAGAAGGAATAAAACAGAAAAGAAGAAAAAGGAGGAAAATGTATTGAAAGATCAAATAATAATAAAATAAAAAGACAAAAGATTATTTTAAAAAAACTCCAAAACATCTTTTGTTGGTTTCAAATTGGCCAAATCCATTTTTATGATTGCAACAGGCTGAGGGGCAATCAGTGTGGTCTTTCTGTGAACGCTTTCCAAGAGCCGCACCTCTCCCCAGCACCCTGTGAAGGGGATCTAGGACTTCCTCACAGTGTTCTTTTCTCAGGGGTTACCACCATGGCCCTTGTTGCGGAGTGCGCACGTGTGCACGTGTGCTCACGCTGGTCAAGCTGCCTGGTTCCTGTGGGTTCGGGCATAGAACCCTCCCAGTTCTGTGGGGGAACGCCAGGTCCTCCGCCCAACCTTGGGTTCACTGTCAGGGCGGCTGGTGAGCAGACGGGGCAGCTGTGACTATGTTAAGTCAGAGCCCCACACTGTGCCTCTCAATCCTTCCAGGCCGGTGGCCACAGAGTCCGTGGTTGATCTCAGCCCTTTGTGCTCAGTACCCTCTCTTCGAACTTTGGCAAACAAATCTCTCCTGGTGCCCAACCTTGCTTGGCTGGGGAGGGAGGAAACTGATAACCCAGCTCTCTTCCAACCCTTCAGCAGGCCCGGGGCTCCCAAAGAGTCCAAGGGAGATGCACCAGGAGCCAGTCCTGAGTGCTGGGCACCGGACACTGGACCCCGGGCTGTGCACCACCGAAGCCCCTGCTGCTCCTGTCTTTGCTCTGGTCCTTGACACTCCACTGTACCACCATTGTCTCCCTACCATCTGGATCCTCCGTGACTGTCAGGATTTCTGGACCCTTATTTTCATATCTGCTGGGGAACTGCTGGCTGCCTGTGCTGCTCTTCCACGGATCAGCCAGGATCCTCTCCCATTTATACAAGGAAATGGAATCCACTCCATCCTACTCTGTCACCATCTTGCAAGCCCCCAAATGAATATAATCTTGCAGCTCAGAGGCGTAGCAAAATTGGTGGCTGTTTTCTGCACTGCCTTTGGTCTCTGCATCTGTTTCAGACCCCAAAATTAGCTAACCCTGGGAGCTCCACCTGAAGAAGCTTGACACAACAACTATTGCGATTTTAAAAATACTGAAGTTTTCAACTGAAGATGTTACAGAAATTTTGCCAGGTGGGACTCTTTTTTTTGTCCTCCTCCAAACACAAGAGTAGCATAAAGTTAAATCACTTTGCATTGGGCCCTAAGGTCAACCTGCTGCCACCCAAAATGAAAAAAAAAAAAAAACAACAAACCTCCAAAATCACTTTCTTTTTAAGAGACTAAAACTGAATCCATGGTCTAACTCAGGATGAATTAGAATGGTGTTCAAACCACCTCACCCTCCTTCTTCAACAGGCAGCTGGATTCCTGCCACAGGGGAACTAACACTATAGGAAAGGTGCCTCTGGTTCCAGAATGGAGCGGCCCCTGGAATGGGATTTCAATTCTCTCATACTCTGAGTTCTTTTTCTGAATGGTTTGAAAGCAAGTGTAGAGTAGCCCATCAGTTTTTATGTTTTTATCTTCTAAGAAACAGGAAAAAATAAGTCCTACAAAGTGTCAATCCATCATCTGGTACAAGGCTTGTATGCAAATACCAACATGTGAAGACAAACACTTATATGAGAATGGGAATGATACCAGCCCACTATTCTCATGGGAGGACCTGTTAGTTCAGCCACCCTCTCTGCCTCTGTTGAGGCTACAGATAGTTGCTCTGGAGAAATTTTGACTCGATCCTTCCTTTTATCAGATCGTTGCAAGATGATGACAGAATGAATGTGAACAATGTCAACCTTTTCAGCAATGGTGTGTGTTTTAGTTCTGGCACATGTAAACTTGGAGTCATTCTTTGTGTCATCATTCATATCTCCTATTAACAGTCCCATAACCTCCTCCTTCTCTGTGCTCAGAGCATGGTTGAGACAAACTAGGAAAGCATCCAAATCAAGATGAACCACCTGCACCGCCATCTTGGTCTGACCCTGCTCACAACTGCCTCGGGCCAACTCAGGCCTGACCAACCCAGAGATCCAGCCACTCCTCTGTTCTTCAGATCAGGTACTGTGCTCAGTTCAGCTTCATATACCCTGAAATACACAGAATAGATTACACATTGAGTTCTGTACACTCTTGGAAACATTACTCGGTTTCCATACTAGGAAACCTTAAATTTAAACCAATTTAAACCAATTTAAATAAATTTAACCAAGTGAGTGGTTCTCAATTCCAACTGTGTGCCACACAGAGTTTGTTGGATGCATTAAATACAGCATAGTGTATCTACTCAAGAGGAAGATTATACTGCATTAAAGTAATAATTATGGAGAAGAATAAAACAACACCATGGAATACAGTACAGAGTAAAAAGATACCAAAATATGTGCATTATATTTATAATTAAGCAAACGGTACTTATCATCAAAGTCCAGAACACAATACATAAAATAAGACACTGGATGACAAGCTAGAACACTAGATTCTTTTTTGTTACTAACCATCTGTTTCATATAAACTTGACATTCATTTCAAATTTACAACTGGATGCATACTCAGGGTATAGTTTAAACTTCTTCGAAGATTATTAGATAGCACCACCTTGTGTTTCTAATCAATAATAGAAAAAAAAAAACCACGACAACCAAATAACCAAGCAAACAAAAAATAAAACCTGAATGAGTTCTGACAGCCTAACAGACTTAACTTCACAGTTTGAAAAAATACAGATATCTTGTGGGTTCTAATCCAGGCTCCCATAAAAGACCTACAAGATGTGCCTGGGAAATCACATGTTGGAAGAGAAAATAATCCTTGTGTAATACAGAGAATTGAGAAATGCTAATTTGGTGGATGCATCTCTACAATGCTACAGCCATAAAGCCAAACAAGCATATTTTGTGACCTGGAAATAGTTTATCTTATACTGTGATATATAATATAAGAGACAGTAATATAAAAGACAATATATTACTTACTCCATTTTAAGGAAAATGGAGATCACATGAATGGATTCAGAAGGGAAGGGGAGAAATGGGGGGAAAGCTGTGGGAATTAAAAGGCATATTTGGCAGGTAAAAAGTAGAGAGGTAGATGTTGAGAAAAGTATAGTAAATGGAGAAGTCAAAACATTCACAAGCACGACCCAAGGACATGAAATCATGGGTGGGACTACTGGAGGGAATGGGTGTACTGAGCAGAGGGTAGCAGAAAAGGGGGGAAACTGAGATAAATGTAATGGTACAATCAACACAATATTTAAAAAGAAAAAAGAACACAAGATTTGCTAGTAAATGGACACACCTTAACAACCTATTCCAGGATGTCCTGGGAGATACACACAAGGTAAATGTGAAATTCTATAAGTAAAAAATGTTTTTAATAACATTTTATAAATTTCACAGAATACTTTTAGAATTGGACCTATTAGATTAAAGTTGGAAAAAGCAGGATCTCATTCTTTCATAGAGATCAGAGATTTAAAAGTGTTTCTACTAACAACACAGTAAACTGAGAATTTCATTTTAGAGATTTGTGGTGTGGCCCAACAGACTCATGGACACTGGGAGATATGGCCAGATTGACCCTCGGCAAAAGGGAGGGTCCCAAAGCAGCAAAGGAGAAGAACAAGGGATAGAAAACCTATTTGAAAGAGTAATGATGAAAAATTTTCCTAATTTGATGAGAGAAAAAGTTACACAAATCCAGGAATCACAGAGTCCTATTCAAGGGGAACCCAAAGAGGCCCACTTCAAGACACATCATCATTAAAATGGCAAAATTCCAAGACAAAAGCAGAATCTTAGAGGCAGCAAAGGAGAAAAAGGAAGTAACATACAAGGGAGCCCCAATAAGGCTAGCTACTGACTTCTCAATGGAAACACTCCAAACAAGAAGAGAATGGCAAGAAATATTTCAAATAATGGAACCAGAGGCCTACAACCAAGCCTACTTTACCCAGCAAAGCTCTCAAACAAGATAGAAGGCCAAATAAAGAGCTTCCAAGACAAAAGAAGACTAAAAGAAGATGCCTCCACCAAACCAGCTCTACAAGAAGTACTAAAAGGACTGCTTCAAGGAAAGGAAGGGAAAGAGAGAGAAAGAGAGGAACTGTGGTACAAAAATGGCAATGAATAAGTACCTATCAATAGTAACCTTAAACATAAATGGACTAAATGCTCCAATCAAAAGACATAGAATAGCTGAATGGATAAGAAAGCATGACCCACACATATGCTGCCTACAGGAGACCCACCTTAGGACCAAAGACCATCACAGACTAAAAGTGAAAGGATGGAAACAAATTTTCCAGCAAATGGACTAGGAACAAAAGCTGGAGTAGCAATTCTAGTATAGGACAAAATAGACTTCAAAAAAGGGCCATAAAGAGAGATCCAAAAGGTCACTTCATAATACTCAAGGGAAGAATCCACCAAGAACACATTAACATTGTAAATATATATGCACCCAACATAGGAGCAGCCAAATATATAAGAAAAATCCTAGAAGATTTCAAGAAAGGTATTGACAGCAACACAATTATAGTAGGGGATTTTAACACCCCACTGTCAAAAATGGACAGATCTTCCAAAGAAAATATCAACCGAGATATAGCTGCACTAAATAACACCCTAGATGAAATGGGGTTGACTGATACACACACACACACACACACACACACACACACACACACACACACATATATCCCTTCATTCCAAAGAAGCTAAATACACATTCTTTTCAAATGCACGTGGAACATTTTCAAAGATAAACCACATGATAGGACACAAAATGAGACTCAACAAATTCAAGAAAATTGAAATCATACCAAGCATTTTCTCTGACCACAAGGGACTGAAATTAGAAACCAAGCCCACAAGAAAAAAACCCCAAACATCCAAAATCATGGAGATTGAATATTGTGCTATTAAACAATGAATGGGTCAAGATTGAAACTAGGGAAGAAATCAAAAAGTTTCTGGAAACAAATGAAAATTAACTCACAACAACCCCAAACTTATGGGATACGGTGAAGGCAGTACTGAGAGGGAAGTTCATAGCAATACAGGCTTACCTAATGAAGATAGAAACATTTCAAACCAAAGCAGCACAGGAGAGGCTGTGTCCCTGGGTAAAGGGTACACAAGAGTCACATTGCCCCAGTAAAAAATTAGGGCAACATCTGAGGACAGATTTTTCCAATCTCGCCAGAGGTGCTGTGGGCAGGGGCCCTTGCATGGAGTCTGTACAAGGCAGAGTGCGATGAAGGGAAAATCCCTCCTATCACCTTCTGGTTCCTGATTTAGGGAATAAACCACAGGTAACACCAGCATGAGTATCTAAATGTTAACACAATGGCAGGGAGCAGTGCTGTCCTTCCCATCTAATCTGAAAAAAGGAGGGTTTAGCTGCAGAGTACACAGAGGGGCAAGCCTCCTGGAGATTTAAATGAAGGGAGGGCAGAGACTTGCTGCTCTCTGTCTGGAACCCACAGACGCAGCCTCTGCACTACCAGGTACAGAAGTTAGCAGAGGACCTGGGCCTCTGGCATGGAAAGCTGCAGCTCAAGACCACCCGGATTGTAAGGAGGGAGTCTGAAGATGGAAAACTGTCCCCTTAGCAGCCTTGGGTTCCAGGAGGACAGACAGATAAGGATAGAGTGGAATTCTGAGGCCTGATTTTGGGTTTCAGCCTCTTGGGGGACAAATAGGTTTTGTCTATGTTTTGTGGAAGTCCCGCATTTAACTAGTTGTGCAACATTTTGAAAATACCTTTTTCCTTCCCAAACAACCTTTCTCCTATGCCTGTATTTGATGGGAGGCAGCTGAACTCACCTTTTTTTTTTTTTTTTNAAAGAATGAGATCCTGCTTTTTCCAACTTTAATCTAATAGGTCCAATTCTAAAAGTATTCTGTGAAATTTATAAAATGTTATTAAAAACATTTTTTACTTATAGAATTTCACATTTACCTTGTGTGTATCTCCCAGGACATCCTGGAATAGGTTGTTAAGGTGTGTCCATTTACTAGCAAATCTTGTGTTCTTTTTTCTTTTTAAATATTGTGTTGATTGTACCATTACATTTATCTCAGTTTCCCCCCTTTTCTGCTACCCTCTGCTCAGTACACCCATTCCCTCCAGTAGTCCCACCCATGATTTCATGTCCTTGGGTCGTGCTTGTGAATGTTTTGACTTCTCCATTTACTATACTTTTCTCAACATCTACCTCTCTACTTTTTACCTGCCAAATATGCCTTTTAATTCCCACAGCTTTCCCCCCATTTCTCCCCTTCCCTTCTGAATCCATTCATGTGATCTCCATTTTCCTTAAAATGGAGTAAGTAATATATTGTCTTTTATATTACTGTCTCTTATATTATATATCACAGTATAAGATAAACTATTTCCAGGTCACAAAATATGCTTGTTTGGCTTTATGGCTGTAGCATTGTAGAGATGCATCCACCAAATTAGCATTTCTCAATTCTCTGTATTACACAAGGATTATTTTCTCTTCCAACATGTGATTTCCCAGGCACATCTTGTAGGTCTTTTATGGGAGCCTGGATTAGAACCCACAAGATATCTGTATTTTTTCAAACTGTGAAGTTAAGTCTGTTAGGCTGTCAGAACTCATTCAGGTTTTATTTTTTGTTTGCTTGGTTATTTGGTTGTCGTGGTTTTTTTTTTTCTATTATTGATTAGAAACACAAGGTGGTGCTATCTAATAATCTTCGAAGAAGTTTAAACTATACCCTGAGTATGCATCCAGTTGTAAATTTGAAATGAATGTCAAGTTTATATGAAACAGATGGTTAGTAACAAAAAAGAATCTAGTGTTCTAGCTTGTCATCCAGTGTCTTATTTTATGTATTGTGTTCTGGACTTTGATGATAAGTACCGTTTGCTTAATTATAAATATAATGCACATATTTTGGTATCTTTTTACTCTGTACTGTATTCCATGGTGTTGTTTTATTCTTCTCCATAATTATTACTTTAATGCAGTATAATCTTCCTCTTGAGTAGATACACTATGCTGTATTTAATGCATCCAACAAACTCTGTGTGGCACACAGTTGGAATTGAGAACCACTCACTTGGTTAAATTTATTTAAATTGGTTTAAATTGGTTTAAATTTAAGGTTTCCTAGTATGGAAACCGAGTAATGTTTCCAAGAGTGTACAGAACTCAATGTGTAATCTATTCTGTGTATTTCAGGGTATATGAAGCTGAACTGAGCACAGTACCTGATCTGAAGAACAGAGGAGTGGCTGGATCTCTGGGTTGGTCAGGCCTGAGTTGGCCCGAGGCAGTTGTGAGCAGGGTCAGACCAAGATGGCGGTGCAGGTGGTTCATCTTGATTTGGATGCTTTCCTAGTTTGTCTCAACCATGCTCTGAGCACAGAGAAGGAGGAGGTTATGGGACTGTTAATAGGAGATATGAATGATGACACAAAGAATGACTCCAAGTTTACATGTGCCAGAACTAAAACACACACCATTGCTGAAAAGGTTGACATTGTTCACATTCATTCTGTCATCATCTTGCAACGATCTGATAAAAGGAAGGATCGAGTCAAAATTTCTCCAGAGCAACTATCTGTAGCCTCAACAGAGGCAGAGAGGGTGGCTGAACTAACAGGTCCTCCCATGAGAATAGTGGGCTGGTATCATTCCCATTCTCATATAAGTGTTTGTCTTCACATGTTGGTATTTGCATACAAGCCTTGTACCAGATGATGGATTGACACTTTGTAGGACTTATTTTTTCCTGTTTCTTAGAAGATAAAAACATAAAAACTGATGGGCTACTCTACACTTGCTTTCAAACCATTCAGAAAAAGAACTCAGAGTATGAGAGAATTGAAATCCCATTCCAGGGGCCGCTCCATTCTGGAACCAGAGGCACCTTTCCTATAGTGTTAGTTCCCCTGTGGCAGGAATCCAGCTGCCTGTTGAAGAAGGAGGGTGAGGTGGTTTGAACACCATTCTAATTCATCCTGAGTTAGACCATGGATTCAGTTTTAGTCTCTTAAAAAGAAAGTGATTTTGGAGGTTTGTTGTTTTTTTTTTTTTTTCATTTTGGGTGGCAGCAGGTTGACCTTAGGGCCCAATGCAAAGTGATTTAACTTTATGCTACTCTTGTGTTTGGAGGAGGACAAAAAAAAGAGTCCCACCTGGCAAAATTTCTGTAACATCTTCAGTTGAAAACTTCAGTATTTTTAAAATCGCAATAGTTGTTGTGTCAAGCTTCTTCAGGTGGAGCTCCCAGGGTTAGCTAATTTTGGGGTCTGAAACAGATGCAGAGACCAAAGGCAGTGCAGAAAACAGCCACCAATTTTGCTACGCCTCTGAGCTGCAAGATTATATTCATTTGGGGGCTTGCAAGATGGTGACAGAGTAGGATGGAGTGGATTCCATTTCCTTGTATAAATGGGAGAGGATCCTGGCTGATCCGTGGAAGAGCAGCACAGGCAGCCAGCAGTTCCCCAGCAGATATGAAAATAAGGGTCCAGAAATCCTGACAGTCACGGAGGATCCAGATGGTAGGGAGACAATGGTGGTACAGTGGAGTGTCAAGGACCAGAGCAAAGACAGGAGCAGCAGGGGCTTCGGTGGTGCACAGCCCGGGGTCCAGTGTCCGGTGCCCAGCACTCAGGACTGGCTCCTGGTGCATCTCCCTTGGACTCTTTGGGAGCCCCGGGCCTGCTGAAGGGTTGGAAGAGAGCTGGGTTATCAGTTTCCTCCCTCCCCAGCCAAGCAAGGTTGGGCACCAGGAGAGATTTGTTTGCCAAAGTTCGAAGAGAGGGTACTGAGCACAAAGGGCTGAGATCAACCACGGACTCTGTGGCCACCGGCCTGGAAGGATTGAGAGGCACAGTGTGGGGCTCTGACTTAACATAGTCACAGCTGCCCCGTCTGCTCACCAGCCGCCCTGACAGTGAACCCAAGGTTGGGCGGAGGACCTGGCGTTCCCCCACAGAACTGGGAGGGTTCTATGCCCGAACCCACAGGAACCAGGCAGCTTGACCAGCGTGAGCACACGTGCACACGTGCGCACTCCGCAACAAGGGCCATGGTGGTAACCCCTGAGAAAAGAACACTGTGAGGAAGTCCTAGATCCCCTTCACAGGGTGCTGGGGAGAGGTGCGGCTCTTGGAAAGCGTTCACAGAAAGACCACACTGATTGCCCCTCAGCCTGTTGCAATCATAAAAATGGATTTGGCCAATTTGAAACCAACAAAAGATGTTTTGGAGTTTTTTTAAAATAATCTTTTGTCTTTTTATTTTATTATTATTTGATCTTTCAATACATTTTCCTCCTTTTTCTTCTTTTCTGTTTTATTCCTTCTTCCTTTCTTTCCAAACATCACTTTTTCCTTTCTTCTCCTGCCTTTTTTAAAAATTTTTTACCCACAAGCAACACAAACAACTTGTAACTGCAAAAAAACCAGAGCTGGGCCCAAGGAAGAGGCTTCCCAACAGTGGTGACAGAGAGACAAATTTCACTTTGCTATAGCAGAGAAGCCACAAGTTGCTGCATATTTTTATTATTACTTTTTTCGTTATTCTCACTTCTTTTATATTTTAATAGTATCTTTGTGCTCCTCCTCTTTCTGTACTCTTCTTTGCCTTGGCTTGTTATACTGTATCATTTGACAGGTTTGCCCTGTTCTCTCCTCCACAGGGTATTGCTAATTTTCTATACTTCCTGCCACTTATTTTCCTTTAGCACACTACCCAAAGTCCTAAATCCCCTACTCAGACAGATCACATAGAGTCTGTCATATGATTGTTGCTCCAATATTATTGTAAATAATAGCTGTTCTATACAACTGTCAATACCTCACAACACAGCTTCCAGATCTTAGTCCACTTCACAGTTTCCTGAGTTCTATTAGTGGAGTAGTTAACTCTATTTGCTCATACACTACACCTATTTACTTTCCTTTACTCTCACCTTACACCAGAATCTGAATACCTCCAAACTCAGTGCTTTCTAAATCCAACTCACGAGCCTTCTCTCTCCAACAAGAGACTTATCATGTGTCCAGTCTCTTAAAAGTGGCAAATTGGGTTGAAGATTATGGTTAACACTATATATAGCCTAAAGATCTTCTATCTTTTCTCTACCAGCTGTGACTATAAATGTCATAAAATACTCTCTCTCTATCATAAACCATCTTGCCTCTCCGTCCAACTGATCACAAAAAATAAAAGTAGGTAGAAGCCGAGAACACCAGGATAACTGAAGGAGGCTGCACCATTGAATTTCACAGGCATTCCACCACAGAAGTTTACATAATACACACAGAGAGTCAGAACAGATCAATTTAAGGAGCTGAGGCTAACAGGAAGAGTCTCACAAAAAATGAGAAAGACAAAGAAACAATCCCCAAATGAAAGGGAGGGAGGAAGCCTCAAATACAATGTTACATGAAATATACTATCAGACACTGAATTCAAAGCACTGGTTATCAGGAAGTTCGAAGAGCTCACAATGAGCTACGAAAAACTACAGGAGAGCTACAATGTGCTCACCAGAAACTATATCAGCATGAAAATAAAATAGAAACTATCAGCAAGGGAAAAGAGGAAATGAAGAATAAAATTTCCAAATTGAAGGACAGAGTAGAAGGAATCAAAAGCAGAATTGATGAAGCAGAAGATCAGATCAGTGAGTTGGGAACAAAGTAGAAAAAAACTCACAGAAAAAGCAAGAAAAGAAAAAGAGGCTCAGAAAGAATGAAGAAATATTAAAAGAAATGCAAGACAATATGAAATGTAATAATATCCAAATAATAGGGATACCAGACAGACAAGAAGAAGAAGGGATAGAAAACCTATTTGAAAAGTATTGATGGGAAACTTCCCTATATTGATAGGAGAAAAAGTCACATGAACTGAGGAATCACATAGAGTCTCAATCAAAAGGAACCCAAAGAGGGCCACCTGAAGACATATCATTATTTACATGGCAAAATTCCAAGACAAAAGCAGAATCTTAGAGGCAGCAAAGGAGAAAAAGGAAGTAACATACAAGGGAGCCCCAATAAGGCTAGCTACTGACTTCTCAATGGAAACACTCCAAACAAGAAGAGAATGGCAAGAAATATTTCAAATAATGGAACCAGAGGCCTACAACCAAGCCTACTTTACCCAGCAAAGCTCTCAAACAAGATAGAAGGCCAAATAAAGAGCTTCCAAGACAAAAGAAGACTAAAAGAAGATGCCTCCACCAAACCAGCTCTACAAGAAGTACTAAAAGGACTGCTTCAAGGAAAGGAAGGGAAAGAGAGAGAAAGAGAGGAACTGTGGTACAAAAATGGCAATGAATAAGTACCTATCAATAGTAACCTTAAACATAAATGGACTAAATGCTCCAATCAAAAGACATAGAATAGCTGAATGGATAAGAAAGCATGACCCACACATATGCTGCCTACAGGAGACCCACCTTAGGACCAAAGACCATCACAGACTAAAAGTGAAAGGATGGAAACAAATTTTCCAGCAAATGGACTAGGAAAAAAAGCTGGAGTAGCAATTCTAGTATAGGACAAAATAGACTTCAAAAAAGGGCCATAAAGAGAGATCCAAAAGGTCACTTCATAATACTCAAGGGAAGAATCCACCAAGAACACATTAACATTGTAAATATATATGCACCCAACATAGGAGCAGCCAAATATATAAGAAAAATCCTAGAAGATTTCAAGAAAGGTATTGACAGCAACACAATTATAGTAGGGGATTTTAACACCCCACTGTCAAAAATGGACAGATCTTCCAAAGAAAATATCAACCGAGATATAGCTGCACTAAATAACACCCTAGATGAAATGGGGTTGACTGATACACACACACACACACACACACACACACACACACACACACACACATATATCCCTTCATTCCAAAGAAGCTAAATACACATTCTTTTCAAATGCACGTGGAACATTTTCAAAGATAAACCACATGATAGGACACAAAATGAGACTCAACAAATTCAAGAAAATTGAAATCATACCAAGCATTTTCTCTGACCACAAGGGACTGAAATTAGAAACCAAGCCCACAAGAAAAAAACCCCAAACATCCAAAATCATGGAGATTGAATATTGTGCTATTAAACAATGAATGGGTCAAGATTGAAACTAGGGAAGAAATCAAAAAGTTTCTGGAAACAAATGAAAATTAACTCACAACAACCCCAAACTTATGGGATACGGTGAAGGCAGTACTGAGAGGGAAGTTCATAGCAATACAGGCTTACCTAATGAAGATAGAAACATTTCAAACCAAAGCAGCACAGGAGAGGCTGTGTCCCTGGGTAAAGGGTACACAAGAGTCACATTGCCCCAGTAAAAAATTAGGGCAACATCTGAGGACAGATTTTTCCAATCTCGCCAGAGGTGCTGTGGGCAGGGGCCCTTGCATGGAGTCTGTACAAGGCAGAGTGCGATGAAGGGAAAATCCCTCCTATCACCTTCTGGTTCCTGATTTAGGGAATAAACCACAGGTAACACCAGCATGAGTATCTAAATGTTAACACAATGGCAGGGAGCAGTGCTGTCCTTCCCATCTAATCTGAAAAAAGGAGGGTTTAGCTGCAGAGTACACAGAGGGGCAAGCCTCCTGGAGATTTAAATGAAGGGAGGGCAGAGACTTGCTGCTCTCTGTCTGGAACCCACAGACGCAGCCTCTGCACTACCAGGTACAGAAGTTAGCAGAGGACCTGGGCCTCTGGCATGGAAAGCTGCAGCTCAAGACCACCCGGATTGTAAGGAGGGAGTCTGAAGATGGAAAACTGTCCCCTTAGCAGCCTTGGGTTCCAGGAGGACAGACAGATAAGGATAGAGTGGAATTCTGAGGCCTGATTTTGGGTTTCAGCCTCTTGGGGGACAAATAGGTTTTGTCTATGTTTTGTGGAAGTCCCGCATTTAACTAGTTGTGCAACATTTTGAAAATACCTTTTTCCTTCCCAAACAACCTTTCTCCTATGCCTGTATTTGATGGGAGGCAGCTGAACTCACCTTTTTTTTTTTTTTTTCTGGTAACAACATGACTAGAAACAGTTGGGAATAGAAACCAAACCCTTTGAGATCTTTGCAAACATTTGCTCTTGATGCTTCCAAAAGAGGTGCTTCACAATTTTTAAAACTTGAAACATGTTTCATTTAGCCACATGAAACTGGTTACACTTGAAGCATATTATTTTTAAAAGGCAATAATCTGACTAAGAAATCTATGGAAACCTAAAATCATTCAGCATCTTACCTTTTAATATTAATCCACTTATCTGCATTCCCAAACACTTAATCCTAATATTTTATGAGATATAGTAAACAAAGGTAGCAGTAATCAAAATAAATAAGGCCCGGAAAAACAAAAAAACTGCATTCTAATTTGCTTCCATCCTAGCTACATTATTGGGAACAAATGATTCATCTCTCTGAACCATAATATCGTCTTTTGTAAAATGATGGGTTATAATAGTCCCTGCACTATTCTAGCTCTAAAATTTTCTAGTTGTGCTCTTGCTGAGAGAAAGGAGCACATAATTTCCACCTTGATCCCTTGTGATTCCTCAATACTTGCAGAGGTTGATGATGAAGGTCTTACCACACACTGATATCCCTAGGGTCTTTACAACTCTGGAGTTAAGTGAAAGGTCATGGTGAAGTCCAATTAATTATTCACAATGTATTTAAGTGCCCACACAACAGTCTCCACGACAGATGTACATACTTCATTGAAGCAAGCACTAGGACTTCTGAGTCAGAAGCGTGGGATTTCAGTTGAGCTGTGCCACTTAAGGTGTGTGGCCTTGGGGCAGGTCTCTTAAATCACATTGCCTACTGATACAACCACTATGGAAAACAGTATGGAATTTTCTAAGAAAATTAAAAATGAACGTGCCTTTTGACCCAGCAATTCCACTATTAGGAGTATATCCTAAGAACTCTGAAACACCAATCCAAAAGAACCTATGCACTCTGATGTTCATAGCAGCACAATTTACAATAGCCAAGAGTTGGAAGCAACCTAGATGCCCATCGGTAAAATGACGATCCAAAAAGTATGGCGCATTTACCTGATGGAATTCTATGCTGCAGAAAGGAAGAAGAAGCTCCTACCCTTTGCAATATCTTGGATGGAACTGGAAAGCATTATGCTGAGTGAAATAAGCCACTCAGTGAAAGACAAATATGATATATCACCGTTAACAGGAATCTAAACAACAAAACAAACAAGCAAGCAAAATATGATCAAAGACACTGAAATACAGAACATGCTGACAAGGTCCAGAGGGGAAAGGGGAGAGAATCACAGGGGAAAAGGGGAAGGACTCACATGAACAAGTATAAGGACACATGGACAATAACTAAGGTTGGGGGGTGGAAATGGGAGGGAGGTGGGGGGCACTGGGTGGGCAGGGCTGGGAATACAAAACAGAAAACTGTACTTGAACAATAATTAAATAAATAAATATTTTTAAAAAAATCACATTGCATCTCATTTTCCTCTCTTCAGAAATGCAGATCAGAGGAAGAACTAATTTAACCAAAAGCATTTGACAATGCTTTTGAAAGTAATAAAATATTAAATAAGATACATTGTTTCTGACATGAGCAAAACAGCAATATTTGTGTATTGTTTTACATAAATATCATTTATTTTACTTTGCTTATATTCTGTATATTCATGCTTCTTTATATTGCTTAAATATTGTTTAAAAAGATGCTTATTTGTATTGTGTTTTTTACAAAATATTTTATTTATTCATCTTTAGAGGGGAAGGGAAGGAGAGAGGGAGAGAAATATCAATGTATGGTTGCCTCTGCCAAGGACACACAATGTATTGTGTGTCCCCTCCTGGGAACTGGCCTGCAGCCCAAGTATATACCTTGACTGGGGATCGAACCACAATCCTCTGGTTCTTGTATTGTGTTTTTAAGAGAAGTTAAGCTGCCTTTTTAACTTGAATTTTAAAATATAGAAACTTATTTCTTGTAAACATTCAAGTAATGCAGATATATAGAATAAAATTAAAGTATCTTATTCTTGCATCCCCATCTGTTCCATCTATTTCCCCATCCACAGATTTTTTCTATATATCCTTTCAGAGTTCTTCCTATACATTTATAATGACAATTTATGGAAACAAAATGTGCCTCTGCATACATTGGCATTTATCATTTAACCATGTCTGATGAGCAGTTTCATGTCAGTACATATGGAGATCATGTCAGTACATATGCAGATCTACCTCAACCACTTTACTACCACAGAGTTTTCTTTACTAGACCAGAGTTTGACTATTTCATTTTTGGTGAATGTTTATTCTGCTTTTAATTCATTCCTGGAATAAATAAGACCCAAATACCCTTCTACATATATTTTGGTGCTCATGTATCAGCGTGCAAGGTTAGGAACAAAGTACCAGAAACCTAATGGCTTGCAAACAACAGAAATTCATTCTCTCCTCATTCTGGAGCCCAGAAGTCTAAAATCAAGGTGTTGGCAGGGTTGGTCTTTCTGGAGCTCTGTGGGAGCTCCATTTCATAACTCCCTTAGCTCTCTGCCTGTCTTCTGTGCCTCAAATCTCCCTCTCCTTTCTCTTATAAGGACACCAGTGATTAATCTCAATATCATTATTACCATAACAATACCGGAAAGATCCTTATTCCAAATAAAGTCATATTCTGTGCTTCTGGGTCAAAATGTCCTGTGGGGCCATTTTTTAATCCACATAAGAATATGTCAGACAGAGTGAAAAGTGTCTTGCTAAAGTGCCCTGCAAAAGAAACGCTGTAGTAATTTTCACTTCCACCAAAAGTACTAAGTGCTCTTTCCCCCACATTCCTGCCAACTTGTAAAACTTTTTGCTAAATTGACATGTTAGGTGAAGTGTAACATAACATCAGTACTTCTATTACATCTCTTTGATTTTTAGTAAGGCTATTCCACTTTTTATGTATTCCTTGACTATCTATACTACTTTAGGGAATTACCTATTCCTACATGTTGTCATTTTCTGAAGTGATTTATCATGTTCTTCTCAGTCTTTAAGAATTCTTCAGTTTGGATAGACATGTGGCAGACAATCTAAAAAATGTTAGTATTTTGCCTATTACGTATATTACCACAATTCCTTCTAAGTCTGTCACTTGAATAACTTTTTATCTTTCACTACCAAAAAATTTTAAATATTTATTTAGTGAAATGTATCAAATTTTTCATTTATGTGTTTTGTATAACAACTTACTGGGTTGGCCAAAGAGTTCCTTTGCTGTTTTTTTTTTGTTTTGTTTTGTTTTGTTTTTTTTGTCTGCAAGATGATTCTCATTACACTTAGTTCTCTCTTTTTTTAAGAGTTTATTTATTTACCTTTAGAGGGGAAGGGAAGGAGAGAGGGAGAGAAACATCAATGTATGGTTGCCTTTCATGCGTCCCCTGCTGGGAGTTGGCCTACAGGGAACTGGCCTGCAACCCAGGCATGTGCCCTGACTGAGAATCGAACCGCGATCGTCTGAGTCGCAGGCCCGCGCTCAATCCACTGAGCTAAACCAGCCAGGGCTGCACTTAGTTCTCTTTAACTTCATGTGAAACAATTCTGTTAGGTTATATTGTGACAGCTGTCACATCAGTGTATATTAAAAAGACCACACACATCACAATTGGTGAATTTTTGTGTGGCCATTTTTATATTAAAGATGAAAGAAAATATGCAACATTTTCAGCACTTTGTGCTTCAGTATTTCAAGAAAGGTAAAAAACACAGCTGAAATGCTATAAAGAATTTGTTCAGAGCATTCAGAATGTGCTGTGACACTGAAGGTGTCAAAAGTGGTTTGTGAATATTGTGCTAGAGATTTCTCACTAGACGAATGTTGCAGTCAGGCATACCAGTCAAAGTTGTCAGTGGTGAAATTGACACATTACTTGAGATCAACATTATTCTATGTTATTGGTGAAAATAATTTTTAATTAAAAAAATTAAATATATTTTATTGATTATACCATTACAGTTGTTCTATTCCCCTCCTTCATTCCCCTCCACCCTACACACCCCCCTTCCCCTTTTTAGTCTATGACCACGTGTCTAAAGTTCTTTAGATTCTATATTTCCCCTACTATTCTTGCCCCCCCATCTATTTTTTATGTAGCATCTGTGTTAATTATTTTCTGTATCTTATCCCCCCCTTCTCCTCCTCCCACTCCCCTGTTGTTAACCATCCATGTGTTCTTTATTTCTATCATTCTTCTCCATATCTAGCTGTCCTTTTGGTTTGTTTTTGTTTTAGGTGTGGTTGTTAGTAACTGTGAGTTTGCTGTCCTTTCACTGTTAATATTTTTTTATCTTCTTTTTCTTAGGTAAGTCTATTTAACATTTTATATAATAAGGACTTGGTGATGATGAACTCCTTGAATTTGATCTTATCTGAGAAGCACTTTATGTGCCCTTCCATTCTTAAATGAAAGCTTTGCTGGATAGAGCAGTCTTGGATGTAGGTCTTTGGATTTCATGACTTGGAATACTTCCTTCCAGCTCCTTCTTGCCTGTAAGGTCTCTTTTGAGAAATCGGCTGACAGTCTGATGGGAACTCCTTTGTGGGTAACTGTCCCCTTATTTCTTGCTGCTTCTAGGATTCTGACCTTCATTTCAATCTTGGCTAATGTAATGATGATGTCACTTGGTGTGTTCCTTCTTGGGTCCAACTTCTTTGGGACTCTCACTGCTCACTCCTTTGCTAGTTTATCTGTGCATGAATGTGTGGATGCAGCACCCAGACCTCCGCCTTGAGCCCTCACTGGGTCAGCCTGACTGGGGTCAAGGGTTCTTTTTTTTCTTTTTTCTTTAATTCTTGTTCAAGTACAGTTTTCTGTCTTATATTCCCAGCCCTTCCCCTTCCAGTGCTCCCCACCTCCCTCCCATTTTCACCCCCCAACCTTAGTTGTTGTCCATGTGTTTTTTATACTTGTTCATGTGAGTCCATCCCCCTTTCCCCTATGATTCTCTCCCCTCTCCCCTCTGGACCCTGTCACCCTGTTCCCTACTTCAGTGTCAATGGTCATATTTTGCTTGCTTGTTTGTTTTGTTGTTTAGATTACTGTTAACGGTGATATCATATGGTATTTGTCTTTCACTGCCTGGCTTATTTTGCTCAGCATAATGCTTTCCAGTTCCATCCATGATGTTGCAAAGAGTAGGAGCTCCTTCTTTCTTTCTGCTGCATAGAATTCCATTGTGTAAATGTACCATAGCTTTTTCATCCAGTCATTTACCGATGGGCATCTAGGTTGCATCCAACTCTTGGCTATTGTAAATTGTGCTGCTATGAACATCGGGGTGCATAGGGTCTTTTGGATTGGTGATTCAGGGTTCTTAGGATATACTTCTAATAGTGGAATTGCTGGATCAAAAGGCACATTCATTTTTAATTTTCTTAGAAAATTCCATACTGTTTTCCGTAGTGGTTGTACCAATCTGCCGTCTCACCAACAGTGAACTTGGGTCCAATTTTCTCCACAACCTGTCCAGCACTTGTTTGTTTCTTTGTTTATGATAGCCATTCTGACTGGTGTAAAGTGGTATCTCATTGTGGTTTTAATTTGCATCTCTCTGATAGCTAGTGATATCCAGCATCTTTTCATGTGTCTCTGGATCTTCTATATGTCTTCCTTGGAAAAATGTCTGTTCAAGTCCTCTGCCCATTTTTAATTGGGTTGCTCATCTTCTTTGAGTGGAGTCAAGTGAGTTCTTTGTATATTTTGGAGATTAAACCTTTGTCTGAGGTATCATTGGCAAATATGTTTTCCCAAGTTGTTGCTTCTCTTTTTGTCTTGATACTATTTTCCTTAGCCATGCAGAAGCTTTTTATTTTGATGAGATCCAATTTGTTTATTCTTTCCTTTATTTCCCTTGCTCTAAGGGACGTATCAGTAAAAATATTGCTGCATGAAATATCTGAGATTTTCCTGCCAATGTTCTCCTCTAGGACTTTAATGGTTTCACAGCTTATATTTAAGTCTTTTATCCACCTTGAATTAATTTTGGTGTATGGTGTACGTTGGTGATCGAGTTTCATTTTTTTTGCACATAGCTGTCCAGTTCTCCCAACACCATTTGTTGAAAAGGAGGAAACAAAACTGGCATTGTTTGCAGATGACATGATAGTGTACATGGAAAATCCTATAGCCTTTACCAAAAAACTGCTCAAACTAATAAATGAATTTGGAAAAACAGCCGGTTACAAAGTCAATATCCAGAAATCAAAGGCATTTTTTATACCAACAATGAAACAGTAGAAGCAGAAATCAAGAGAAATATCCCATTTGATACAGCAAAAACAAAAATTGAATATCTTGGAATAAACCTAACCAAGGAGGTTAAAGACTTGTATGCAGATAACTACACAACACTGAAGAAAGAAATCAAGGAAGACACAAACAAATGGGAACATATACCGTGTTCATGGATTGGAAGAATTAACATCATCAAAATGTCCATACTACCCAAAGCAATTACAGATTCAATTTCACAAACATAGAACAAACACTTCAAAAATGTATATGGAAGCATAAAAGACCCCTAATAGCAGCTGCAATATTGAGAAAGAAGAGCAAAGTAGGAGGGATCACAATACCTGATATCAAACTGTATTACAAGGCCACTGTATTCAAAACAGCCTGGTACTGGCATAAAAACAGATACATAGACCAATGGAATAGAACAGAGAGCCCAGAAATAAACCCATCACTCTACAGTCAATTAATGTTTGTCAAAGGGGTAAGTAACATAAAATGGAGTAAAGATAGCCTTTTCAATGGAGGATCTTTCTTGCCTGTCACCTGTCTGTGACTGGTTCTGCCCCTCTTACCAGTCTGGTTGAATGGTTCCTTGTTGTCGGACTTCCGTATAGTTCAATTTTTTTTTGTTATTTAGCTGCATTTTTGGTCTCTAAACCTTTGTTGTATTCAAACTTCGTTGTGGGAGAAGGCACAGTGTTTCCACCTATGCCTCCATCTTGGCAGAAGTCCGAAAATAAAAAAAGTTTACAGAAAAAATGAACAAAATTTTGGCCAACCTGATGTATTCTTATGAGTTTATATGCTATCACAAAATAGGACAAATACAGACCTATGGGTCACAGAAAGCACATTCTCCTCAGTGCACATGCTTTACTAATGAGATGATATTGGGGTCCTGGAGGATGCTTAGGATATATGTGAAAATACAGGAAGAAGGAACAGCAAAGGTCAAGAAGGTACAAGTGACTTAACAATCCATCAACTGCAGATATGCAGTAATGCTTTTTGCACTGAGGGGGAAAACAAACCTAAGTCAAACACATTTTCAGTCCTCCAGAAATTTACAATTAATACATCAGCAAAAACATTTTAAGCAACAGTTAAGCAGCACTAATTGTTCAAAAAATTTTCACTGGGCATCAAATCAATGAAGTCCATGGAGATGACAGTAGAACAGAATTCTGAATGGTTTCAAGAGAGATGGTGAGTAATTTTAAAAAGTTTAAACACCTTCATCAATTATAGTAAATATCATAAAAGTGCACCTATGATCATGAAACAGCTCAATGAACTAGTATGCATTACTGTAAAATCTCCTGTAAAACCAGCACATGGGCCCTGGCTGGTGTAGCTCAGAGGATTGAGCCCAGACCTGCAAAACACAGGATCGCAGTTTGATTCCCAGTCAGGGCACATGCCTGGGTTGCAGGCCAGTTCCCAGCAGGGGAAACATGAGAGGAAACCATACATTGATATTTCTCTCCCTCTCTCCTTCCGTTCCCCTCTAAAGATAAATAAATAAATAAATAAATAAATAAATAAATAAACAAACAAACAACACATGGCTTGAGGAAAAGTACAAGACAGAAACAAAAAGCCCCATCTTACTTCCTTCTGGACACTCCTTAAAAGTTGAGATTACTTTTGCCTATTTTTGTGTTTTATATAAATGGAGTAAGGTACTATGTCCTTTTTCCTCTCAAAACACATTTGTGTCACTCATTCAAATTTTGCATGCAGTGTTAAAACCTTTTCTTCTACTGCACAGTATTCCATTACATAAATATTCTAATACATCCTTTATTAATTATACCAATTATGAGGAGTTCATGTAGCTCCTACTTCTGTGCTCTTGGAAAAAAAGTATTGCAATGAACATTCTAGTGTAGTATCTTTTGGCTATGTCCGAAGGGTAAGACCTGTTGGGTCCCAGAATGTACGTTATGTTCAGCTTTAATAAAAACTGTGGAATGGTAGTTATAAATGATGATTATAAAGTTCCTTCAGCATTGTATGAGAGTTCCAGTTGTTGTACATCCTTATTCACACATTTGCCCCTATCTTCTTCATTTTAGCCACTGTAGTGACTGTGTAGCAAACACAATTATTATGGATAATATGAAAATTAAAAGAGTCAGGAAATCTCTCACAACAAAAGATCAAAGAACAAGGAAAGGAAGCAGCCATTAAAAAGAATATGGATATAAAAGGGTAGTAAAAATTTATTTTTACTAATATAATGGTGGGGAAAGTAAACACATAATAAAGACAGACAAAAACGCAGCTCAGTTACAGAGCCAGCAATCACTCCTTAAAACTGGAGAAAAAATATAAGAAACCACTAAAGTTGAGAGCATGGCAAATAAGTAGTGTATGTTCTGGTAATTGTAACCCATAGTATGAGTGCCCTGAATAAAAATACTGTCCATACTTTTCTACATAAACAATGGCTACTTTATTGTGGGGGCTGAATATTAATAAATGTTCTCTAAATAAAATACAACATATATTTTAGCAAAACAGAATAGCTTTTCTGCATAACACAATGTGAAATTTCCGATATGCACTATGTGAGATGTATTTCTTTAAGATGCTGCAATGTACAATTTGACAAGGGCATACATTTTTTGTATAAAAACAAAAGTTAGAATCTCTAATGCTAACTTTACATCTGTCTAATATCCAACTTAACAAAGTGCCAGACTTCCGCTTAAGCTAGTAAAGAAAGAAAAATCCTGGTCAAAGGGAAAACACAAATTACCTCTACCTGCAGGTTACTAGAATAACCCATAAGCTCCTCAAGAATAAGGACCATATCTTGTAATTTATCAAAGCCCTTCTTCACACATTTAGCCAAGTACTCTCAGCAGAACATTCAGTAAATTCTATTCACCAACATGTCAGTGTCTGCAGGACTGAGCAATTTATCACATATGCTGCTTCATGTAGCTGGTGAAAAGTGACTAGATATTTATGTGTTGAGTTCTGACAGACCTACTTCAAATGTTATTTATTTATTTTTTATTGAGAGAAGGAAAGGGAAGGAGATAGTCAGGTAGAGAAACACCAATGTTCAAGAGTCACATCGATTAGTTGCCTCTCGCATGCCCCAACTGGGGACCTGGCCCAAACCCAGGCCTGCACCCCAACCACAAATCTGACCAGTAATGCAGGCACTCAATGCACTGAGACACATTGGCCAGGGCAAAATGCTCATTTTGAACAAGCATTCATTCCCAGGCACAGATTTTAAAAGTCACATAGAAACCAACAGTGGGAATTTCATTAACAACAAAGTGTTGGGAATTGCTCTGCCTGGTTTTGGGAGTTGTAACTGCCCCCCACAGCTAAGACTGCATGAGAGACCTCCAGAATGGGAGCCACACGAAGACAAAGCTTGTCTCTGCTTCACGCCCTTACCCCCAATGGTCTATGTAAAGAATCCATATAACAAATTCCTCATTTATTTTAGATTCAGGTAGAAGAATGTGTTTTTCAAAGGAAACTTCCATACCTTCTTTTATTTAAATCAAAACAGAACAGAACAAAAGCCCTAGCTTGTGTGACCCATTGGATTGAGCGCTGGCCTGCAAACCAAAGGGTCACCCTCTGGATTCTGAGTCAGGACAGGGCGCATGCCTGAACTGCAGGCCAGGTCCTCAGTAGGGGGTGCACATGAGGCATCCACAGGTAGATGTTTCTCTCCCTCTCTTGTCTCCCTCCCTTCTGCACTCTCTAAAAATAAATAAATAAAATCTGTAAAAAAAGTAAACAACCCCCCCTCCCTGTAAGAATCACATTGTCTGGTATGTTTACCTTACATACAGAAAATTGAAAGCTGCATTTGTGTGCAAAACAGAGCATAGTGTTAGTAAGCAGCCCATCACAACCTATACTTTTCTGTATCTTATATCTGTTCAATTCTATTTTTGGAAATTCCCTTCTCCTGTTCTGTATTTAATTCTAAATTTCCTCAAATAATTTTAAAAAGTCATGGAAATTGAGTACTGCAAAGTAGGCATCCCTGATTAAGAATGCTTTATATTAATTCTCCAATTTTGCACCAATAACTATACAATTAGAATTTGGTTCCTTTGGAAGGAAAAGTATAATTACTTTGAATAGTAAATGTAACAGAAGAAGAGGTTTTGACCACTACACGTAGTAAATCTCTGAGTCATATGACCTAAAGGTATCAAATTATAATTAAAGGATATTCTAACATAAGAGTCATAAGAAATAAGTTTCCTATGTTTATTATGCATATGATAATTTTCCTATAAGATGAGAACTAATTAAAGTTAGGAACTAGGGTTTTATAATACAATAAGTTGAGTCAAATTGTTACATTGTGTTTTCATTTACAAAAGTTTGGAAATTTTAAAGTTAACTCTTTTGATCTAATATATTGACGCAAACAGAAGAATACAACTGAATCAGCCAAGATGTGAAAGACACAAAGATTTTATGAATGTGTGAAGTTCAGAAAAGCTGGAGGGAAATTTGAAAAAAGTAAAGGAATCCAAAAAGATTTTTATCAGTAATACAAATAAAAGAGGAGATATGAGATGTGAGATGCCAGGCATAGCTTGAAAATTAATGTTCTTTACATAAAGTAAGGCAAGCTTCCAAAAAATACAAAGTATTTACTCTACTAAATTGTAGTAACTGACAAAATACCAATTTGTAAGCTTAGAAAAAGTATTAACTTA